>NC_142813.1:27870219-28005397 GCF_049724085.1 Artemia sp. Qi Xiang Cuo
GTTGCAGCGGTAGCTAACAACCTAGTAAGAGACGATCACGTCCAATGTTAAGAAATATGAAAACCCATAGCTCCTAAAAAAGGAGTCAGATCAAAACAAAAAGTACACCATTAGAACCGCCTTGTCCGAAACCCCTGTATAGGAAGCTTTCTGTCATTTGGCTTGAATATTAGGGGAAACATATTGGCTTGAAAATCAAGAAAATTGACTTTAACCACGTTATTCTCCCCAAACGGCATATTTTTTTTCTTCTTCTTTCTTTTCCAAAGATAGCTTGGCACTGGAACATCGTAGAGAGTTGTTCAATAGCTCATCTTAAAGCGAATTAATTGGGTTGAAAATCTTTAGTTACTAAAATAAATTATTTCTAAAAGAGAATAAATTTTTCCACCAAAAACTGCATTTTTGATGTCTTTTCATACTGCAGGCTTTTAAAAGATATTTGATTTTTGTACATAAATCATAATCGTATACCAGCGGTAAGATTTGAACCCACACCTCCGAAGAGACTGGTGGCTAACACCAGAGCCTTGGACCACTCGGCCAGGCTGCCTCTCATAACTATATGTGTGAATCCTGGTTGCAGCAGTAGCTAGCAACCTAGTAAGAGACGATCAGTCCCATGCTAAGAAATATAAAAACCCAAAACTCCTAAACATAGAGTCAGATCAAAACAATCCGGGTTGCAGCGGTAGCTAGCAACCTAGTAAGAGACGATCACGTCCAATGTTAAGAAATATAAAAACCCATAGCTCCTAAAAAAGGAGTCAGATCAAAACAAAAAGTACACCATTAGAAACGCCTTATCCGAAACCCCTGTATAGTAAAATTTCTGTCCCTTGGCTTGAACAGCAAGGGAAATATATTGGCTTGAAAATCAAGAAAAGTGGCAGCTACTACAACATTCTGCCTAAACGGGATATTTTTCTTTTTTTTTTGCTTTTGTTTCCAGAGATAGCTTGGCACTGGAACATCGTAGAGAGTTGTTCAATAGCTCATTTTAAAGGAATTTAATTGGGTTAAAAATCTATAGTAACTAAAATAAATTATTTAGAAAAGAGAATAAATTTTTCCACCAAAAACTGCATTTTTGATGTCTTTTCACACTGCAGTCTTTCAAACATAATCGTATACCAGCGGAAGAGTTGAACCCACGCCTCCGAAGAGACTGGTGGCTAACACCAGTGCCTTGGACCACTCGGCCAGGCTGCCTCTCATAAATTATATGTGAATTTGGGTTGCAGCAGTAGCTAGCAACCTAGTAAGAGACGATCAGTCCAATGCTAAGATTACATAAAGGATCGACACTGTTCATCATAAATGTGTCAATCAAGAGGATCTCATGTGGTAGTTATTAATCCGGGTTGCAGTTGTAGCTAGCAACCTAGTAAGAGACGATCACGTATAATATAAGAAATATAAAAACCCATAGCTCCTAAAAACAGAGTCAGATCAAAACAAAAAGTACACCATTAGAACTGCCTTATCCGAAACCCCTGTATAGTAAACTTTCTGTCCCTTGGCTTGAACAGCAAGGGAAATATATTGGCTTGAAAATCAAGAAAAGTGGCAGCTACTACAACATTCTGCCTAAACGAGATATTTTGTTTTTCTTTTGTTTCCAGAGATAGATTGGCACTGGAACATCGTAGAGAGTTGTTCAATAGCTCATTTTAAAGGAAATTAATTGGGTTACAAATCTATAGTAACTAAAATAAATTATTTCTAAAAGAGAATAAATTTTTCTACCAAAAACTGCATTTTTGATGTCTCTTCACACTGCAGTCTTTCAAACATAATCGTATACCAGCGGTAAGATTTGAACCCACGCCTCCGAAGAGACTGGTGGCTAACACCAATGTCTTGGACCACTCGGCCAGGCTGCCTCTCATAAATATATATGTGAATTTGGGTTGCAGCAACGACTATGACGCCATAGTCGTTGGATGTAGTTAGTATTACATAAAGGCTCGATCATCGAATTTAAGCTGAAACTAAGTAAAGGACAATTATGTCTCCATATATTCACAGTGATGTATAAGATTTCCCATTACATCTGTAAACTGTTCCACAGTTGCCTGTCCATACCTTGGAAGCTTTTCACTAAACATGCAACATTTCTTTTGGATATTACTATGAAGTTTTGCGAAAGCATCTCTAGCTGACTTTTTTTCAACTAAATCTATTCTTTCAGAGATAATTTTAATCTTTAATTTTGAATATTTTTCGTAATCCCAGTAAAACATTCGTAAAATTTTTCTCAATTTACAAAGATCAGCCTGTGCGTTCTTTTCAGCTTGTGTAAACTGCAAAAATATCCATGGTATCCGAGCAATAGTTTGAATATTTCAATAAAAGCTAGAAAAATACCTTAAAATGTTAAAATTAGTTTTATTTTTGGTTAGGTTCTAACTACCCGATGTGGGATTGACTATGTATTTTCAGACCAAAAAATTCCGTTTTTTATATATTTTATATTTCAGTTTAGTTACATAAAGGATCGATAGCGTTCATGATAAATGAGGCCTAAGTTACTTTCAGCAGATATAGCTGAAACTGAGTAAAGAACAAACCATGGCACATTGTAACTATAAGTTAAGATAGTAAAATTAACTTTTAAATGGATCCCGTCCGATGTTAAGAAATATAAAAACCCATAGCTCCTAAAAAGGAGTCAGATCAAAACACAAAAAGTACACCATTAGAACCACCTTGTCCGAAACCCCTGTACAGGAAACTTTCTGTCATTTGGCTTGAACAGCAAGGAAAAATATTGACTTGAAAATCAAGAAAATTGACTTTAACCACGTTATTCTCCACTAACGGCATATTTTTTTTCTTTCTCTTTTTTTTCTTTTCCAAAGATAGCTTGGCACTGGAATATCGTAGAGATTTGTTCAATGGCTCATTTTAAAGGAAATTAATTGGTTTAAAATCTTTTTTAAACAAAAATAAATTATTTCTAAGATAGAATAAATTTTTCTACTAAAAACTGCATTTTTAATGTCTTTTCATACTGCAGTCTTTTCAAAGATATTTGATTTTTGTACATAAATCATAATCGTATAGTATACCAGCGGTAATATTTGAACCCACGACTCCAAAGATACCAAAAAGAGTACACCATTAGAACCACCTTGTCCGAAACCCCTGTATAGTAAACTTTCTGTTATTTGGCTTGAACAGCAAGGGAAATATATTGGCTTGAAAATCAAGAAAAGTGGCGGTTACTTCAAAACTCTGCCTTTTTTTTCTTTTTTTCTTTTCCAAAGATCGCTTGGCACTGGAGCATCGTAGAGAGTTGTTCAATGGCTCATTTTAAAGGAAATTAATTGGGTTAAAAATCTTTTGTAACTAAAATAAAATATTTCTAAAAGAGTTGCAGTAAAGAAGGAACTTCAGCCCATAGTAAATAAAATAAGATTATAATTTATCCGGGTTGCAGCGGTAGCTAGCAACCAAGTAAGAGACGATCACGTCCAATGTTAAGAAATATAAAAACCCATAGTTCCTAAAAAAGGAGTCAGATCAAAACAATCCGGGTTGCAGCGGTAGCTAGCAACCTAGTAAGAGACGATCACGTCCAATGTTAAGAAATATAAAAACCCATAGTTCTTAAAAAAAATATAATAAAGAACGACCTCTTACCTATACTAAATTTTATACGCCACTTAATTATAGTATAGGTTAGTAATTCAACAGGTACCATGGCACTGGAACATTGTAGAGAGTTGTTCAATGGCTCATTTTGAAGGAAATTAATGGGGTTAAAAACTTTTTGTAATTAAAACAATTATTTTTATCCGGGTTGCAGCGGTAGCTTGCAACCTTGTAAGAGACGATCACGTCCAATGTTAAGAAATATAAAAACCCTAATTCCTAAGAATGGGGTCAGATCAAAACAAAAAGTACACCATTAGAACCACCTTGTCCGAAACCTCTATAAAGGAAACTTACCGCCCTTTGGCTTGAATAACAAAGAAAATATATTGGCTTGAAAATCAAGAAAATTGACTTTTACCGCGTTATTCTCCCCAAACGGGATATTTTGTTCTCTTTTCTTTTTTTGTATCCAGAGATAGCTTGGCACTGGAACATCGTAGATAGTTGTTCAATAGCTCATTTTAAAGGAAATTAATTGGGTTAAATACCTTTTGTAACTAAAATAAATTATTTCTAAAAGAGAATATTTATATTAAAGGACGATCATTAGAAAAGCACACCATTGCATATATTGGACTGAGTTAGTTTTTCAGTTTAGAATCGCTAAGGTTTTACATTACATAAAAGATCGATGTGGTTCATTATAAATTATAAAAGGTTTAGAGCTTCTAATGTTCGAAGATTATAGAGTTAAAGATTTTTCAATACCGGGAATCGAACCCGGGCCTTCTAGATGAAAACCAGCTATCCTATCCGCTACACCATATGGGACTATAAAACAGCATGATTTAAGAACCATATGCATATTATTATTTCATCATACCATCCGGGTTGCAGTGGTAGCTAGCAACCTAGTAAGAGACGATCACGTCCAATGTTAAGGAATGTAAAAACCCATAGCTCCTAAAAAAGGAGTCAGATCAAAACAAAAAGTACACTATTAGAACCGCCTTGTCCAAAACCCATTGAAAGTAAACTTACCGCCCTTTGGCTTGAACAGCAAGGGAAATATATTGGCTTGAAAATCAAGAAAATTGACTTTAACCACGTTATTCTCCACAAACGGGATATTTTTTTCTTTTTTTCTTCTTTTCCAGAGATAGCTTTGCACTGGAAAATCGTAGAGAGTTGTTCAATGGCTCATTTTAATTACATAAAGGCTCGATCATCGAATTTAAGCTGAAACTAAGTAAAGGACAATTATGCCTCCATATATTCACATTGATGTATAAGATTTCCCATTACATCTGTAAACTGTTCCACAGTTTTACAGTAAAGAACGAACTTCAGCCCATAGTAACTAAAGTAAGATTATAAATTTAAGACTAAAACAAGTGCTTTGTTTGCTTTGGTATGAAATACTGGAAGCGTTGGGATTTTACAGTAAAGACCGATCTCTCGCCCATAGTAACTGATATATGGTGGTTCCAGGAGTAGCTGCAAGATATGAAGAATGTAGCGGTATCCGGGTTGCAGCGGTAGCAAGCAACCTAGTAAGAGACGATCAGTCCAATGCTAATTTTACAGTAAAGAATAAACTTCCAGCCCATAATAACTAAAATTAGATTATAATTTAATGTTAAAGATCCGGGTTGCAGCGGTAGCTAGCAACCTAGTAAGAGACGATCACGTCCAATGTTAAAAAATATAAAAACCAATAGTTCCTAACAAAGGAGTCAGATCAAAACAAAAAGTACACCATTAGAACCGCCTTGTCCGAAACCCCTGTATAGGAAACTTTCTGTCCCTTTGCTTGAACAGCAAGGGAAATATATTGGCTTGAAAATAAAGAAAATTGACTTTAACCACGTTATTCTCCCCAAACGGGATATTTTTTTTCTCTTTTCTTTTTTTCTTTTCCACAGATAGCTTGGCACTGGAACATCGTAGAGGGTTGTTCAATAGCTCATTTTAAAGGAAATTAATTGGGTTAAAAATCTATAGTAACTAAAATAAATTATTTCTAAAAGAGAATAAATTTTTCCACCAAAAACTGCATTTTTGATGTCTTTTCACACTGCAGTCTTTCAAACATAATCGTATACCAGCGGTAAGATTTGAACCCACGCCTCCGAAGAGACTGGTGGCTAACACCAGTGTCTTGGACCACTCGGCCAGGCTGCCTCTCATAAATAAATATATATGTGAATTTGGGTTGCAGCAGTAGCTAGCAACCTAGTATGAGACGATCAGTCCCATGCTAAGAAATATAATCCGGGTTGCAGCGGTAGCTAGCAACCTAGTAAGAGACGATCACCTCCAATGTCAAGAAATATAAAACCCCTAACTCCTAAAAAAAGAGTCAGATCAAAACAAAAAGTATACCATTAGAACCACCTTGTCCGAAATCCCTATTAAGGAAACTTACCGCCCTTTGGCTTGAATAACAAAGAAAATATATTGGCTTGAAAATCAAGAAAATTGACTTTTACCACGTTATTCTCCACAAATGGGATATTTTTTTCTTTCCGCTTGATTTTTCTTCTCAGCTAGCTGGGCACTGGAAAATCATAGAGAGCTGTATAATTGCTCATTTTAAAGGAAATTGCAACATCTAGTTACTTTTGTAATTAAAAATAAAATACTTTTTAAAGTAGAATCAATTTTGTCAAAAAAATTGTATTTTTGATGTATTTTCATGCTGCAGTCTTTTCAAAGATATTTCAATTTTGAAGCAATCAAACAGTTCATGGTAATGAACTCTATAGTAATAATAGCTACTTGTCTCAATAGTAACCGAAACTCCTGGAGCCAAAATTTTCTTTTTTGGCTTAATCGCTAAAATTATTATGTAAACTGTAAAAATATCTTTGATGCCTAATCAGTAATAGAAATTTCTCAATTTAAACAAAAAAAATGCATGAAAATTTTATAATTAGTTTTACTTTTTGTCTCCTGGAAGAAATTTTTTTTTCATCTCTGTTCAAAGTTATTATTGTATCCTGGAACCAAACTTTTTTTGGTTATTAACCCGTAAAGTACGTATCTCCATATTATTGTCTTATAATTGCAATTATTTTAGTTTTCAGTCCAGAATCGCTAAACTTATTATGTAAACTGCAAAAATATTTATGGTGTCTAACCAATAATACTAATTTTGTAATTCAAACAAGATATATACCTGAAAATTTAAAAATTAGTTTTTTTATGCTAGGTTTTAGATACTCGACACGGGGTATTGTGTACTTAATAATTTTAAACCTTGAAAAAATATGGTCTCATGCGAGTGGAAAAAAGAAAGAATAACCAAAAAACTATCAAAATAGTATAGTTAAGAAACGAACTCAAGTCCAAAGAAACTGAACACTGTGGTTCATTCATATTATCTTCATTATTTTAGCTAGAATGTAAATAAACAAGTTTCTTTTTTAAATTTTAAATTGAAAAGATAGTGCTTTTAATTCAAAATATAAAAAGTTCTCCCCGACGGGGAATCGAACCCCCTTCTCCCAGGTAACAAGTGGCCATACTTACCATTAGACTATCGAAGACTTATAAAGTAAAAGTTACATATAAGATATGATAATAATTTTTTAATCCGGGTTACATAAAGGCTCGATCATCGAATTTTTACATTAAAGAACGAACTTTAGTCCATAGTTTATATTAAAGGACGATCATTAGAAAAGCACACCATTGCATATATTGGACTCTTCCCTATACTATTTATAACTATTTATAGTTAATTATAATAAAGAACGACCTCATGCCTATACTAAATTTTATACGCCACTGAATTATAGTATAGGTTAGTAATTCCACAGATAGCTTGGCATTAGATCTTGGTTGCAGCGGTAGCTAGCAACCTAGTAAGAGACGATCACGTCCAGTGTTAAGAAATATAAAAACCCATAGCTCCTAAAAAAAGCAGTAAGATCAAAATAAAAAGTACACCATTTGAACCGCCTTGTCCGAAACCCCTGTATAGGAAACTTTCTGTCAATTGGCTTGACCAGCAAGGGAAATATATTGGCTTGAAAATCAAGAAAATTGACTTTAATCACGTTGTTCTCCACAAACGGCATATTTGTTTCTTTCTCTTTTTTTTTCTTTCTTTTCCACAGATAGCTTGGCACTGGAACATTGTAGAGAGTTGTTCAATAGCTCATTTTAAAGGAAATTAATTGGTTTAAAAATCTTTAGTAACTAAAGTAATTTTTTTCTAAATCCGGGTTGCAGCGGTAGCTAGCAACCTAGTAAGAGACGATCACGTCCAATGTTAAGAAATATAAAAACCCATAGTTCCTAACAAAGGTGTAAGATCAAAACAAAAAGTACACCATTAGAACCACCTTGTCTGAAACCCCTGTATAGGAAACTTTCTGTCCCTTGGATTGAACAGCAAGGGAAATATATTGGCTTGAAAATCAAGAAAATTGACTTTAACCACGTTATTCTCCCCAAACGGGATATTTTTTTCTCTTTTCTTTTTGTTTTTCTTTTCCACAGATAGCTTGGCAATGGAACATCGTAGAGGGTTGTTCAATAGCTCATTTTAAAGGAAATTAATTGGGTTAAAAATCTATAGTAACTAAAATCAATTATTTCTAAAAGAGAATAAATTTTTCCACCAAAAACTGCATTTTTGATGTCTTTTCACACTGCAGTCTTTCAAACATAATCGTATACCAGCGGTAAGATTTGAACCCACGCCTCCGAAGAGACTGGTGGCTAACACCAGTGTCTTGGACCACTCGGCCAGGCTGCCTCTCATAAATAAATATATATGTGAATTTGGGTTGCAGCAGTTGCTAGCAACCTAGTAAGAGACGATCAGTCCCATTACATTAAACAACAAACTGTAGTCCATAGTAACTGAAGTATTATAGCACTTCACATAAGTATACCAACATCCGGGTTGCAGTGGTATTACATTAAAAGACGATCAATGAAATAACAAACCATTCCATACATTGGACTTAGTTAGCTACTTGATTGTTTGAGTTTAGTCTCTTACTATTTAAAAGAAGAAAAAGCCGTAGGCTTTTTCCTGTTTGTATAGCCGAGTTAAAAACTCGGCCAATCTGCCTCTCATAACTATATATGTGAATTTTATAATAAAGATCAAACTCTTCCCTATACTAACTTCCATACGCAACTTCACTATAGTTAAGATTACAGTATTTATATTTTTACATTAAAAGACGATCACTGAAATAACAAACCATTCCATACATTGGACTTAGTTAGCTACTTGATTGTTTGAGTTTCTTCTCTTACTATTTAAAAGAAGAAAAAGCCGTAGGCTTTTTCCTGTTTGTATTTATAGTTAAAAAAACGAACTCAAGTCCAAAGAAACTGAACACTGTGGTTCATTCATATTATCTTCATTATTTTAGCTAGAATGTAAATAAACAAGTTTCTTTTTTAAATTTTAAATTTAAAAGATAGTGCTTTTAATTCAACATATTAAAAGTTCTCCCCGACGGGGAATTGAACCCCCTTCTCCCAGGTAGCCAGTGGGAATACTTACCATTAGACTATCGAAGACTTATAAAATAAAAGTTACATATAAGATATGATAATAATTTTTTAATCCGGGTTACATAAAGGCTCGATCATCGAATTTTTACATTAAAGAACGAACTTTAGTCCATAGTTTATATCCCACTCTGTCCTGTAAATGTTGATTCTGTTTCGGAGCAACGAAACAGATTACTAAAATTACTAATTACTCATAATTACAGTAAAGAACGATCTCTCTCCCATACTAACTGATATATGGTGGTTCCAGGTGTAGTTTACAGTAAAGAACGATCGCTCATGCATAGTAACTGATATATGGTGGTTCCAGGGGTAGTTACTTGTGGTTCGTCTCTTACTATTCCAAAGAAGAACAAGCCGTAGGCTTTTTCCTGTTTGTAATTATAGTTATAATAAAGAACGAACCTTATTAGATTATTTATAAATGGAAATTGTGTAAGTTTCATTGGTATCATGACTGCAGAGATAGCTGAAACCTAGTAGAGAACAAACCATGGCACATACTAGACTTGCTTAAATGCCTCATTCTCTGATACGGGTTGCAGTGGTAGCTAGTCCGGGTTGTAGCGGCAGCTAGCAACCTAGTAAGAGAACGATCCTGTCCCATATTAGTTAAGAACTAAAGTAACCCATAACTCCTAAAAATAGAGTCAGATCAAAACAAAGAATACAATATTAGAACAGCCTTGTCCAAAACCTCTATATAGTCGTCCCATGGCTTGAACAACAAGGAAAGTATTTTGGCTTGCAAATAAAGAAAAGTGGCTAAAACCACGATATTCTCCATATACAGTATCTTTTTTTCTTTCCGTTTTTTCCTCCTCAGCTAGATGGGAACTGGAAAATCATAGAGAGCTTTATAACTGCTCATTTTAGAGGAAATTGCAACATCTAGGGTCTTTTGTTATTAAAAATAAATAGTTTTGAAAATAGAATCAATTTTGACAAAAAATACTGCATTTTCATGTAAAAGCTTGATGAATGACGTTATAGTCGTATAGATTACATTAAAAGACGATCATTGGAATAAAAAATTATTTCATACATTGGAGTTAGTTAGCTATTTGTTCGTTTTAGGTTCGTCTCTTACTATTTCAAAGAAAAAAAGCCGTAGGCTTTTTCCTGCTTGTTATGCAGGTTGCAGCGGTAGCTAGAAACCTAGTCAGAGACGATCACGCCACATAGTAAAAACTAAAACAACCGATAACTCTTGAAAATTATATTAAAAGATGACCATTAGAAGGATAAACAATTGCATACAGTGGACGTTGTTAGCTTCCTGATTCTTTGAGAATCGTCTTTTACTACTCCAAAGAAGAAAAAGCCATAGGCTTTTTCCTGTCTTGTTTATAATAAGGAACGACCTCGAGCCTATACTAAATTTTATAGGCCGCTTAACTATAGTAAAGGTTAGTAATCCGGGTTGCAGCGGTAGCTAGCAACCTAGTAAGAGACGATCACGTCCAATGTTAAGAAATATAAAAACCCATAGTTCCTAACAAAGGAGTCAGATCAAAACAAAAAAGTACACCATTAGAACTGCCTTGTCCGAAACCCCTGTATAGGAAACCTTCTGTCCCTTGGCTTGAACAGCAAGGGAAATATATTGGCTTGAAAATCAAGAAAATTGACTTTAACCACGTTATTCTCCCCAAACGGGATATTTTTTTCTCTTTTCTTTTTTTTGTATCCAGAGATAGCTTGGCACTGGAACATCGTAGAGGGTTGTTCAATAGCTTATTTTAAATGAAATTAATTGGGTTAAAAATCTATAGTAACTAAAATAAATTATTTCTAAAAGAGAATAAATTTTTCCACCAAAAACTGCATTTTCGATGTCTTTTCACACTGCAGTCTTTCAAACATAATCGTATACAAGCGGTAAGATTTGAACCCTCGCCTCCGAAGAGACTGGTGGCTAACACCAGTGCCTTGGACCACTCTGCCAGGCTGCCTCTCATAAATAAATATATATGTGAATTTGGGTTGCAGCAGTAGCTAGCAACCTAGTAAGAGACGATCAGTCCAATGCTAAGAAATATAACAAAACTCCTAAAAATAGAGTCAGATCAAAACAAAAGTACATCATTAGAATTACCTTGTCTGAAAACCTACTAGATAAATAATGAATGTCATCATAGTTTTATATTAGAGCTATGACGTGAATAGAATAACACGAAATTATATTGTTGTTTCTGATGACGTCATGAAATAATAGTACAGTAAAGACCGAACTCTCGCCCATAGTAACTGATATATGGTGGTTCCAGGGGTAGCTGCAAGATATCTAGATTGCAGCTGTATCCGGGTTGCAGCGGTAGCTAGCAACCTAGTAAGAGACGATCAGTCCAATACTAATTATTATAAGGAACAAATAATAAACTTAGTTAGCTGACTGATTCTTTGAGGATCGTCTTTTACTATTCCAAAGAAGAAAAAGCCGTAGGCTTTTTCCTGTTTGTAATCCATGTTGCAGCGGTAGCTTGATAATCCGTATTGCAGCGGTAGCTAGCAGCTTAGTAAGAGACGATCACGTCCAATGTTAAGAAATATAAAAACCCATAACTCCTAAAAAGATCAAAACAAAAAGCACACCATTAGCACAAAAAAAGCAAATCCGGGTTGCAGCGGTAGCTAGCAACCTAGTAAGAGACGATCACGTCCAATGTTAAGAAATATAAAAACCCATAGTTCCTAACAAAGGAGTCAGATCAAAACAAAAGTACACCATTAGAACCGCCTTGTCCGAAACCCCTGTATAGGAAACTTTCTGTCCCTTGGCTTGAACAGCAAGGGAAATATATTGGCTTGAAAATCAAGAAAATTGACTTTAACCACGTTATTCTCCCCAAACGGGATATTTTTTTCTTTTTTTCTTTTTTTATTATTAGGAACCATTATATAGATGATGCTTACAGTAATCAAAGGTTACTGTTTATCCGGGTTGCAGCGGTAGCTAGCAACCTAGTAAGAGACGATCACGTCCAATGTTAAGAAATATAATAACTCCTAAAAAAGAGTCAGGTCAAAACAAAAGTACACTATTAGATCAGCCTTGTCCGAAACCCCTGTATAAGAAACTTTATCTCCCTTGGCTTGAAGACCAAGGGAAATATATTGGCTTGAAAATCTAGAAAAGTGGCAGCTACTACAACATTCTGCCTAAACGGGACATTTTTTTTTCTTCTTCTTCTTTTCCAAAGATAGCTTGGCACTGCAACATCGTAGAAAGTTGTTCAATGGCTCATTTTAAAGAAAATTAATTGGGTTAAAAATATTTTGTAACTAAAATAAATTATTTTCAAGAGAGAATAAATTTTTCAATTAGAAACTGCATTTTTGATGTGTTTTCATACTGCAGTCTTTTCAAAGATATTTGATTTTTGTACATAAATCATAATCGTATACCAGCGGTAAGATTTGAACCCATGACTCAAAAGAGACTGGTGGCTAACACCAGAATCTTGGACCACTTGGCCAATCTGCCTCTCATAACTATATATGTGAATTTGGGTTGCAGCAGTAGCTAGCAACCTAATAAGAGACGATCAGTCCAATGCTAAGAAATATAAAATCCCAAAACTCCTAAAAATAGAGTCAGATCAAAACAAAAGTACATCATTAGAACTACCTTGTCTGAAACCCTACGAGATAAATAATGAATATCGTCATAGTTTTATATTAGAGCAATGACGTGAATAGAAAAACACGACATTATGTTGTGGTTTCTGAAGACGTCATGAAATAAAATCATTACGCCGTGACGTCATAATTACTATATAAGAAACCTCAAAAGTGTAAATGGTCTTATTCATGATAACATAATGGTTAGATCAAAGCAAGCTACACGCAAGTTAAAAAAACAGTACTACAAAAAAACAGAAATAGCATCTTGAAAAGAGAAAAGCAAAGGTATTCAACGGACCAGGCGTATCGAGTGTAAAAATTTATAGTGACAAACAGCGTTATTATAATGATTTAGTTTATAGACATACGAAAATTGAGACAGCCGAACAAAAGATCAAGGAGCGTTATCACAATGATTTACAGTAAAGAACGATCTCTCTCCCATATTAACTGATATCCAGGTTGCAGTGGTAGCTAGCAACCTAGTGAGAGACGATCACGTCCAATGTTAAGAAATGTAAAAACCCATAGTTCCTAAAAAAGGAGTCAGATCAAAACAAAAAGTACACCATTAGAACCGCCTTGTCCGAAACCCTTTGAAATGAAACTTACCGCCCTTTCGTTTGAACAGCAAGGGAAATATATTGGCTTGAAAATCAAGAAAATTGACTTTAACCACGTTATTCTCCACAAACGGGATATTTTTTTCTTTTTTTCTTCTTTTCCAGAGATAGCTTTGCACTGAAACATCGTAGAGAGTTGTTCAATGGGTCATTTTAAAGGAAATTAATTGGGTTAAATCCGGGTTGCAGCGGTAGCTAGCAACCTAGTAAGAGACGATCACCTCCAATGTTAAGAAATATAAAACCCCCCAACTCCTAAAAAAAGAGTCAGATCAAAACAAGAAGTACACCATTAGAACCGCCTTGTCCGAATCCTCTATAAAGGAAACTTACCGCCCTTTGGCTTGAATAACAAAGAAAATATATTGGCTTGAAAATCAAGAAAATTGACTTTTACCACGTTATTCTCCACAAACGGGATATTTTTTTCTTTCCGCTTTTTTTTTCCTGCTCAGCTAGCTGATCACTGGTAAATCATAGAGAGTTGTATAATAGCTCATTTTAAAGGCAATTCCAACATCTAGTGCCTTTTGTAATTATAAATAAAATACTTTTTAAAGTGGAATCAATTTTTTCAAAAAAATTGCATTTTTTATGTATTTTCATACTGCAGTCTTTTCAAAGATATTTGAATTTTTAAGCAATCAAACAGTTCATGGTAATGAACTCTATAGTAATAATAGCTACTTGTCTCAATAATAACCGAAACTCCTGGAACCAAAATTTTCTTTTTTGGCTTAATCGCTAAAATTATTATGTAAACTGCAAAAATATTTATGATGCCTAATCAGTAATAGTAAGTTCTTAATTTAAACAACAAAAATACATGAAAATTTTATAATTAGTTTTACTTTTTGTCTCCTGGAAGAAATTTTTTTATCTCAGTTCAAAGCTATTATTGTATCCTGGAACCAAACTTTTTTTGGTTTGTAACCCGTAAAGTACGTATCTCCGTATTATTGTCTTATAATTGCAATTATTTTAGTTTTCAGTCCAGAATTGCTAAACTTATTATGTAAACTGCAAAAATATTTATGGTGTCTAACCAATAATACTAATTTTGTAATTCAAACAAGATTTTGATAATTTTGTAATTCAAACAAGATAAATACCTGAAAATTTAAAAATTAGTTTTTTTTATGCTAGGTTTTAGATACTCGACACGGGGTATTGTGTACTTAATAATTTTAAACCTTGAAAAAATATGGTCTCACTTGAAAGGAAAAAAAGAAAGAATAACCAAAAACAATATCAAAATAGAGCAATCCAAATTTCTACTAATAAAAAACTTTACTACACAAAAAATAAAGCTAACATCCTGAAATATCAGAAAAGTTTATTTAAAAGAGATAAAAATGCCACCGAACGCAATAAAGCTCGAGCACGCGTAAGGATTGCTACTAAGATGTCTTGTGATCCAGGATTTAAGAAAATGAAATATGACAGAGCAAAATAGAGGTATCTTACGGATCAGGGGTATCGAGAAGGGAAAATTGAGACAGCCAAACAAAAGAGCAAGGAACGGTATGATAACGATATAGATTACCGAAACAAACATAAGAAAAAAGTTGCTACCAGAATAATGGGTAGATACTGGGGTGACAAAAGCTATAATGAAAAAATTAAATTCTCTGCGAGGTTGTACCGAAGAACGCATAAGGACAAAGGGAAAAATTACATTCAGAAATACAAGAAGATGGCAAATACATTAAAGGACGAAGTATAGCCCATAGTAACTGGAATCCGGGTTGTTACATTAAAGAATTATAGCAACCTAGTAAGAGTCGGTCACGTCCAATGTTAAGAAATTTAAAAACTCATAACTCCTAAAAAAAAAGTCAGACAAAAATTATACCATTAGAACTGCCCTGTCCAAAACCCATATATAGAAAATTTTCTGTCATTTGATCCGGATTGCAGTGGTAGCTAGCAACCTAGTAAGAGACGATCAAGTCCAATGTTAAGAAATACAATAACCCATAACTCCTAAAAAAAAGTCAGATCAAAACAAAAAGTACACCATTAGAACCGCCTTGTCCGAAACCCCTGCATAGTATACTTTCTGTTATTTGGCTTGAATAAAAAGGGAAATATATTGGCTTGAAAATCAAGAAAAGTGGCGGCTACCACTTTTCTTTTCAAGCCAAGGAACAGTTAGAAAAGTGGCAACATTCTGCCTAAACAGCATATTTTTTTTCTTTCTTTTTTTTTCTTTTCCACAGATAGCTTGGCACTGGAACATCGTAGGGAGTTGTTCAATGGCTCATTTTCAAGGAAATTAATTGGGTTAAAAATCTTATGTAACTATCCGGGTTGCAGCGGTAGCTAGCAACCTAGTAAGAGACGATCACGTCCAATGTTAAGAAAGATAAAAACCTATAGCTCCTAAAAAAGGAGTCAGATCAAAACAAAAAGTACACCATTAGAACCGCCTTGTCTGAAACCCTTGTATAGGAAATTTTCTGTCCCTTGGCTTGAACAGCAAGGGAAATAAATTGGCTTGAAAATCAAGAAAAGTGGCAGCTACAACAACATTCTGCCTAAACGGCATATTTTTTCTTTTTTCTTTCTTCTTTTCCACAGATAGCGTGGCACTGGAACATCGTAGAGAGTTGTTCAATTGCTCATTTTAAAGGAAATTAAATGGGTTAAAAATCTTTTGTAACTAAAATAAATTATTTCTAAGGGAGAATAAATTTTTCAATTAATCCGGGTTGCATTACATTAAAGAACGATCTTTTGTCCATAGTAACTGAAGTGTTATTAGGAACCATTATATAGATGATGCTTACAGTAATCAAAGGTTACTGTTTACAATGTGTTGAAAAGATCCGGGTTGCAGCGGTAGCTAGCAACCTAGTAAGAGACGATCACCTCCAATGTTAAGAAATATGAAACCCCCCAACTCCTAAAAATAGAGTCAGATCAAAACAAAAGTATCCGGGTTGCAGCGGTAGCTAGCAACCTAGTAAGAGACGATCACGTCCAATGTTAAGAAATATAAAAACCCATAGTTCCTAAAAAAGGAGTCAGATCAAAACAAAAAGTACACCATTAGAACCGCCTTGTCTGAAACCCTTGTATAGGAAATTTTCTGTCCCTTGGCTTGAACAGCAAGGGAAATATATTGGCTTGAAAATCAAGAAAAGTGGCAGCTACAACAACATTCTGCCTAAACGGCATATTTTTTCTTTTTTCTTTCTTCTTTTCCACAGATAGCTTGGCACTGGAACATCGTAGAGAGTTGTTCAATGGCTCATTTTAAAGGAAATTAAATGGGTTAAAAATCTTTTGTAACTAAAATAAACTATTTCTAAGAGAGAATAAATTTTTCAATTAATCCGGGTTGCATTACATTAAAGAACGATCTTTTGTCCATAGTAACTGAAGTGTTATAAGGAACCATTATATAGATGATGCTTACAGTAATCAAAGGTTACTGTTTACAATGTGTTGAAAATCCGGGTTGCAGCGGTAGCTAGCAACCTAGTAAGAGACGATCACGTCCAATGTTAAGAAATATAAAACCCCCCAACTCCTAAAAATAGAGTCAGATCAAAACAAAAGTATCCGGGTTGCAGCGGTAGCTAGCAACCTAGTAAGAGACGATCACGTCCAATGTTAAGAAATATAAAAACCCATAGTTCCTAAAAAAGGAGTCAGATCAAAACAAAAAGTACACCATTAGAACCGCCTTGTCCGAAACCCCTGTATAGGAAACTTTCTGTCCCTTGGCTTGAACAGCAAGGGAAATATATTGGCTTGAAAATCAAGAAAAGTGGCAGCTACTACAACATTCTTCCTAAACGGGATATTTTTTTCTTTTTTTCTTTGTTTCCAGAGATAGCTTGGCACTGAAACATCGTAGAGGGTTGTTCAATAGCTCATTTTAAAGGAAATTAATTGGGTTAAAAACCTTTTGTAACTAAAATAAATTATTTCTAAAAGAGAATAAATTTTTCCACCAAAAACTGCATTTTCGATGTCTTTTCACACTGCAGTCTTTCAAACATAATCGTATACCAGTGGTAAGATTTGAACCCACGCCTCCGAAGAGACTGTTGGCTAACACCAGTGCCTTGGACCACTCGGCCAGGTTGCCTCTCATAAATAACTATATATGTGAATCTGGGTTGCAGCAGTAGCTAGCAATCTAGTAAGAGACGATCAGTCCAATGCTAAGAAATATAACAAAACTCCTAAGAATAGAGTCAGATCAAAACAAAAGTACATCATTAGAATTACCTTGTCTGTAACCCTACTAGATAAATATTGTATGTCGTCAAAGTTTTATATTAGAGCTATGACGTGAATAGAAAAACACGAAATTATATTGTTGTTTCTGAAGACGTCATGAAATAATATCATTGCGCTATGACGTCAATAAAATCATTACGCTGTGACATCATAATTACTATATAAGAAGCGTCAGAACTGTAAATGTTCACATTCATAATTACATAATGGTTTCAATCAAGCAAGCTGCACGCAAATTGAAAAAACAGTACTACACAAACAACAGAGATAGTATCTTGAAAAGAAAAAAAGCAAAGGTATTCAACCGACCAGGCGTATCGAGAAGTAATCAAACAAAACAACAAGATGTATTATCACAATGATGAAGATTATAGACATGCAAAAATTGAGACAGACAAACTAAAGATCAAGGAACGGTATGGGAATGATGAAGATTACAGAGAAGCACCAATTGAGCAGGCAAGACAAAAGAGCAAGGACCGGTATGATAATGATTAATATTACAGAGAAGCAAGAATTTATAATAAAGATAGAACTCTTCGCTATAATAACTTGTATAGTCAACTTCACTATAGTTAAGATTACAGTATTTATATTTTACATCATTATAAATTATAAAAGGTTCAAATGTTTGAAGATTATAGAGTTAAAAATTTTCCCACACCAGAATCAAACTCAGCCCAGTGAAGTGAAAGTTAACTATACTAGCCAATAGGCCATATGCGACCAGAAAGAAGTATAATTTAAGAGCCATATGCATATTATTATTTCACCATACCAATTATAATAAGGCCAAAACAAAATCGTCGACTTGCAACCTTACTTTTGACACATTAGTTAAATCTTCATCAGACTTAAAAAATGTTTTTCTAGTTTTACATGATCCAGGTTGCAGCGGTAGCTAGCAACCTAGTAAGAGACGATCACGTCCAATGTTAAGAAATATAAAAACCCATAGGTCCTAAAAAAGGAGTCAGATCAAATTCAAAAGTACACCATTAGAACCGCCTTGTCCGAAACCCCTGTATAGTAAACTTTCTATCCCTTAGCTTGAACAGCAAGGGAAATATAATAAAGAACGAACTCTTGCCTATACTAACTTGTATAAGCAACTTAACTATATAACACAAGATGAACAAGGAAATATGTAGTTAAAAGATAAGCGACAGTGAGAATTACAAGCAATCGCGAGAAAGCGATTATCGCGATAACGTGTAGAATTGGATTTAAAAGCAGAAATTTGGGCTTTTAGAATATAAGCGACAGCAAAAATCAGACCGAGTCAAAATGCAAGTGAAGAACAAAAGAAATAGTACAATATAAGAACAACGCCACCGCAATCTTCGACGCTAACAAAAGATATTGCCTAAGAAACGATCTATATAGGTCAGGAGTTTCATAAAATTCGTTAAGAACCTTAATTTTGGAAAAAAAATATTCATGTGAGTGACGTCATATTTATGAATCCGGGTTGCAGCGGTAGCTAGCAACCTAGTAAGAGACGATCACGTCCAATGTTAGGAAATATAAAAACCCATAGCTCCTAAAAAAGGAGTCAGATCAAAACAAAAAGTACATCATTAGAACCGCCTTGTCCGAAACCCCTTTATAGGAAACTTTCTGTCCCTTGGCTTGAACAGCAAGAGAAATATATTGGCTTGAAAATCAAGAAAATTGACTTTAACCACGTTATTCTCCTCAAACGGGATATTTTTTTCTCTTTTCTTTGTATCCAGAGATAGCTTGGCACTGGAACATCGTAGAGGGTTGTTCAATAGCTCATCCTAAAGTACATTAAAAAGCAACGTCATATATGCCTCAGTAGGGGTTTTTAGTTTCTATGATGCAGGCAAAATCGCACATGAACCATATATACATTAAACATAATAAAAAAAAATAGTAACATAAAAAATTAAGACACGAGAATTTATAATACAATTTCCCTTACGGCGTGAGGGACTGAACCTGAAATCCCAACATCAGTAGGAACGGTTAACTCCACTACACTACCACAAGGGTAACTAATCGTATTATTTTAAATATAATAAAGAACGACCTCTTGCCTATACTAAATTTTATACGCCACTTAATTATAGTATAGGTTAGTAATTCAACAGATAGTTTGGCACTGGGACATCGTAGAGTTGTTCAATGGCTCATTTTAAAGCAAAATTAATGGGGTTAAAAACTTCTTGTAATTACAATAAATTATTTTTATTACATTAAGATTTACAGTAAAAGACGATCATTGGTTATTACATTAAATATATACATAAAGGACCGATATAGTTCAGTATAAATGGGGAATATGTAAGTTTCATCCGATATAGCTGAAATCCGGGTTGCAGCGGTATCCGGGTTGCAGCGGTAGCTAGCAACCTAGTAAGAGACGATCACGTCCAATGTTAAGAAATATAAAACCCATAGTTCCTAACAAAGGAGTCAGATCAAAACAAAAAGTACACCATTAGAACCGCCTTGTCCGAAACCCCTGTATAGGAAACTTTCTGTCCCTTGGCTTGAACAGCAAGGGAAATATATTGGCTTGAAAATCAAGAAAATTGACTCTAACCACGTTATTCTCCCCAAATGGTATATTTTTTTCTTTTTTTCTTTCTTTTTCTTTTCCACAGATAGCTTGGCACTGGAATATCGTAGAGGGTTGTTCAATAGGTCATTTTAAAGGAAATTAATTGGGTTAAAAATCTATAGTAACTAAAATAGATTATTTCTAAAAGAGAATAAATTTTTCCACCAAAATTAATAAATTTGCTTGCGTATTTTTATGAATATGAGCTGTTACAGGTATTGGATGGGGTGAATTCACGTCGACAGTCCAGGAGTCGGTGGATGGTCCGTCAGCCACTAATTAAATCAGAGAGATCGAATTTTTCACTAAGAAATAGTTTAGTTAGAGTATGGAATAAGTTTGGTAAAGATTGTAATCTATCCCTATCAACACTAAAAAATAAAATTAAGGAATGCTTAATGAGGATGTAATTTGTTAATATGTGTATGCGTACATATATGTATGTGTATATTGTTATATGCGCGTGTATGTGCTTGTACATACATCTGTACACCTCATTTTGTATGGCGTGTTTGGGGAGGAGTCGGTCTCATCTATCGATGAGAATAAAGCTAGTAAATTTTTTAGAATATTATTTTTTTTTGGCGGGTTGAGGAATCTGGCAATGTGAGTTACCTATTGCTTTGTATTTTATTTTTAAGGGTAGTTTGAAATATAACATTGAAGATTTTGTTTTAAAACTCAATAAGTGGAATATTAGTAGAGGTACAATTAATTTAAATTTATGTGTCAAGTGCTTTTTGTTCCTGATTCTGTCGAGTTTTCTCTCTGTCGGAAAATATTATATTTTGTGTAAATATTGTATTAATAAAAAAAACTTGAACCTTGCCATCGGCCTGATTTTCTATGAGTATCAATTGAACTCAGTACTTAGTCCTTCAACCCCGGAATTACACCAGTTAATACAAATGATTTCTATATACTAGCCTGCTGACTAATTAGTCAGGGACCCAGCTAATGAAATTCTAACATCACAGTCTTCAATGAGCTGAAGAAGGTTTGAGGAATTTATCAGGGGCAGAATTTGCTGCAGAAAACGAATATAGGCGGGTACAACGAAAATTTTGTGCGCCAAAGGAGATTTCACCTAATTTGCATAATAATTGACGTCATCAGGTATATTTTCTGTTTTTCGACCTAGATGAGAGGCTTGAACTTTAAATGTGAAACAGAATAAGCTACAGAGAGAGAAAAGAAAGAAATGATGAGCACAATGAGATCTAGCTTCCTAACCGCACATTATTAAAACATACCTAAGTGGTGACACCAGAAACCAACTTCCCTGTACTTGCATTAGAGTTATATTCAAAGGGGGAGGAACAGAGCAATTGAGGCTGCCCAAGAAGGTAACAACACCTTTGCAATTATAATAAAGAACGACCTCTTGCTTATACTAAATTTTATACGCCACTTAATTAAAGTATAGGTTAGTAATTCCACAGATAGCTTGGCACTGGAAAATCGTGGAGAGTTGTTCAATGGCTCATTTTAAAGGAAATTAATGGGGTTAAAAATATTACATTAAAAGACGATCATTAGAAGAACAAATTATTGCATACATTGGACTTAGTTAGCTCCCTTATTCTTTGAGAGTCGTCTCTTACTACTCCAAAGAAGAAAAGGCCGTAGGCGTTTTCCTGTTTGTAATCAGGGTTTACATAATCTGGGTTGTCAATCCGAGTTGCTATAATGAAGAACGACCTCTTGCCTATATAATATTACAGTAAAGATAAAGATTATAATTTATCCGGGTTGCAGCGGTAGCTAGCAACCTAGTAAGAGACGATCACCTCCAATGTTAAGAAATATAAAACCCCCCAACTCCTAAGAAAAGAGTCAGATCAAAACAAATGTACACCATTAGAACCGCCTTGTCCGAAACCTTTATAAAGGAAACTTACCGCCCTTTGGCTTGAATAACAAAGAAAATATATTGGCTTGAAAATCAAGAAAATTGACTTTTACCACGTTATTCTCCACAAACGGGATATTTTTTTCTTTCCGCTTGATTTTCCTCCTCAGCTAGCTGGGCACTGGAAAATCATAGAGAGCTGTATAATAGCTCATTTTAAAGGAAATTGTAACATCTAGTGCCTTTTGTAATTAAATTACAGTAAAGAATGATCTCTCGCCCATAGTAACTGATATATGATGGTTCCAGGGGTAGTTACATAAAGAACCGACATATCTCATCATAAATGGTGTTTGTCAATTATTACATTAAAAGAGGATAATTGGAATGAAAAATTATTGCATACATTAGACTTAGTTAGCTACTTGATCGTTTGAGGTTCGTCTCTTACTATTTCAAAGAAGAAAAAGCCGTAGTCTTTTTCCTGTTTTTAATATTTTCCGCTACCCTTTTGTATACTGGCTGTTGGTGGAGGTGATGGTGATGTTGACTTGATACGTTTTTGCCTTTTCCTAGAAACAAGCGGTGCAATAGTATTTTCCGCAATTGATTTAAAATCTTCTTCTTCTACATTTGTTAATGGTGTCAATGTTGTTGATGATGATGATGATGATGATGCATTTTCATTAGATTTTTTAGAATTTTCCTTCTGCCAAGATTGCTTTTGGGGAAGCATCTGGCGTTTCGAAAGCTGTTTGTATGGATTTCAAATAATAAAAATCCTTTACAATTTGTAACCATATCATACATTAAATCAAGTAGATTATAGAACTTGCCCTGAATTATAATCCTTGCCCGATTGCTCTCAACTTGAATTTGATCACTTTCCAAGAGACAGATTAGGAGTCGTTTAAGTTGTTCAAGATATTAGTAAGGCATCATGGGATCAAAGGTCTATTCTATCGAATTTAAATCCTCCTCATGCCTTATGAGACCAGCAGCAGACTCCAGAGGAGATTATTCTTTTTTGGGGTCAGCAGCAGCAGCAGTAGGCCTTAATCGATAGGACTTGGGTATTTTAAGTCGGCGGACCTCGTGTGGAAGTAAAGTCGGTTTTTTATCATCCTTAATAGTTTCATTGTCAAGGAATTTACTCAGGTTGTTCTCAAAGTGTTCAACGGGTGAGAGAGCGAGTTCTATTGGAGTTAATTTATAGGGTTTTGCCATCTAGAGAAAACTGTTTACAAGTCCTGCAATTATTGGCAGTAAAAGTGGTAAAAAGCTACCGCCCGCCTGAAGAAGTCGTTTCCTTTTAAAATTCTTTCCTTTCTTTTTAGTATTATAAAGGATCGATATATTTTATCGTAAATATTGTCAGTCAAGAGTTATCAAATAGTTGGTGGTAACGAACTGTATAATAAGAGTGACTTATCTCAATACTAGCTGAAACTCTAAAAACGGAATTACTACTTAAGAAAGACAAAGATGTAAATGTTCTCATTCGTGAATTACATAATGGTTAGATCAAAGCAAGCTGCACGCAAGTTAAAATAAAAAGTACTACACAGACAACAGAGATAGTATCTTGAAAAGATCCGGGTTGCAGCGGTAGCTAGCAACCTAGTAAGAGACGATCACGTCCAATGTTAAGAAATGTAAAAACCCATAGTTCCTAACAAAGGAGTCAGATCAAATATAATAAAGATCAAACTCTTCCCTATACTAACGTGCATACGCAACTTCACTATAGTTAAGATTAGAGTATTTATATTTTTCCGGGTTTATAATAAAGAACGACCTCTTGCCTATACTAAATTTTATACACCACTTAATTATGGTATAGGTTAGTAATTCAACAGATAGCATGGCACTGGAACATCGTAGAGAGTTGTTCAATGGCTCATCTTAAATTACAGTAAAGAACGAACCTTAGCCCATAGTAATCCGGGTTGCAGTGGTAGCTTGCAACCTAGTAAGAGATTATAATAAAGAACGACCTCTTGCTTATACTAAATTTTATACGCCACTTAATTATAGTATAGGTTAGTAATTCCACAGATAGCTTGGCACTGGAAAATCGTGGAGAGTTGTTCAATGGTTTATAATAAAGAACGACATCTTGCCTATACTAAATTTTATAGGCCACTTAACTATAGTAAAGGCTGGTAAAGTTTACATAAAGGACTGATATAGTTCATCCGGGTTGCAGCGGTAGCTAGCAACCTAGTAAGAGACGATCACGTCCAATGTTTAGAAATATAAAAACCCATATTTCCTAACAAAGCAGTCAGATCAAAACGAAAAGTACACCATTATAGCTGCCTTGTCCGAATCCCCTGTATAGTAAACTTTCTGTCCCTTGGCTTGAACAGCAAGGGAAATATATTGGCTTGAAAATCAAGAAAACTGACAGCTACTACAACATTCTGCCTAAACGGGATATTTTTTTTCTTTTATATCCAGAGATAGCTTGGCACTGGAACATCGTAGGTAGTTGTTCAATGGCTCATTTTAAAGGAAATTAATTGGGTTAAAAATCTATAGTAACTAAAATAAATTATTTCTAAAAGAGAATAAATTTTTCCACCGAAAACTGCATTTTGTTGTCTTTTCACACTGCAGTCTTTCAAACATAATCGTATACCAGCGGTAAGATTTAAACCCACGCCTCTGAAGAGACTGGTGGCTAACACCAGTGCCTTGGACCACTCGGCCAGGCTGTCTCTCATAAATAAATATATATATGATCCGGGTTGCAGTGGTAGCTAGCAACCTAGTAAGAGACGATCACGTCCAATGTTAAGAAATATAAAAACCCATAGTTCCTAACAGAGGAGTCAGATCAAAACAAAAAATACACCATTAGAACCGCCTTGTCCGAAACCCCTGTATAGGAAACTTTCTTTCCCTTGGCTTGAATAGCAAGGGAAATATATTGGCTTGAAAATCAAGAAAAGTGGCAGCTACTACAACATTCTGCCTAAACGGGATATTTTTTTTTCTTTTTTTTTCTTTTGTATCCAGAGATAGCTTGGCACTGGAACATCGTAGAGAGTTGTTCAATGGCTCATTTTAAAGGAAATTAATTGGTTTAAAAATCTATAGTAACTAAAATAAATTATTTCTACAAGAGAATAAATTTTTCCACCAAAAACTGCATTTTTGATGTCTTTTCACACTGCAGTCTTTCAAACATAATCGTATACCAGCGGTAAGATTTGAACCCACGCCTCCGAAGAGACTGATGGCTAACACCAGTGCCTTGGACCACTCGGCCAGGCTGCCTCTCATAATTTGGGTTGCAGCAGTAGCTAGCAACCTAGCAAGAGACGATCAGTCCAATGCTAAGAAATATAAAAACCCAAAACTCCTAAAAATACAGTCAGATCAAAACAAAAGTACATCATTAGAACTACCTTGTCTGAAACCCTACTAGATAAATTAGAGCTATGACGTGAATAGAAATACATGAAATTATATTGTTGTTTCTGAAGACGTCATGAAATAATACCATTGCGCCATGACGTCATGAAATAAAATCATTACGCCGTGACGTCATAATCCGGGTTGCAGCGGTAGCTAGCAATCCGGGTTGAAGCGGTAGCTAGCAACCTAGTAAGAGACGATCACGTCCAATGTTAAGAAATATAAAAACCCATAGCTCCTAACAGAGGAGTCAAATCAAAACAAAAAGTACACCATTAGAACCGCCTTGTCCGAAACCCCTGTATAGAAAATTTTCTGTCCCTTGGCTTGAACAGCAAGGGAAATATATTGGCTTGAAAATCAAGAAAAGTGGCGGCTACTACAACATTCTGCCTAAACAGCATATTTTTTCTTTTTTTCTTTTTTCTTTCTTTTCCACAGATAGCTTGGCACTGGAACATCGTAGAGAGTTGTTCAATAGCTCATTTTAAAGGAAATTAATTGGGTTAAAAATCTATAGTAACTAAAATAAAATTATTTCTGAAAGAGAATAAATTTTTCCACCAAAAACTGCATTTTTGATGTCTTTTCACACTGCAGTATTTCAAACATAATCGTATACCAGCGGTAAGATTTGAACCCACGCCTCCGAAGAGACTGGTTGCTAACACCAGTGTCTTGAACCACTCGGCCAGGCTGCCTCTTATAATTTGGGTTGCAGCAGTAGCTAGCAACCTAGTAAGAGACGATCAGTCCCATGCTAAGAAATATAAAAACCCAAAACTCCTAAAAATAGAGTCAGATCAAAACAAAAGTACATCATTAGAATTACCTTGTCTGAAACCCTACTAGATAAATTATGAATGTCGTCATAGCTTTATATTAGAGCTATGACGTGAATAGAAAACCACGAAATTATGTTGTGGTTTCTGAAGACGTCATGAAATAATATCATTGCGCCATGACGTCATCATGAAATAAAATCATTACGTCGTGACATCATAATTACTATATAAGAAGCTTCAGAACTGTAAATGTTCTCATTCATAATTAGATAATGGTTAGATCAAAGCAAGCTGCACGCAAGTTAAAAAAACAGTACTACACAAACAACAGAGATAGTATCTTGAAATGAGAAAAGCAAAGGTATTCAACCGACCAGGCGTATCGAGAAGTAAAAATTGAGAGATCAAAACAAAACAGCAAGATGTGGTATCAAAATGATGTAGTTTATAGACATGCGAATATTGAGACAGCCAAACAAAAGATCAAGGAGAGTTATCACAATGATGAAGATTACCGCATCAAATATAAGAAAAACCAAAAGCAAAGGTATTCAACCGTCCAGGTGTATCGACAAGTAAAAATTGAGACAGCCAAACAAAAGATCAAGGAGCGTTATCAAAATGATGAAGATTACAGAGAAGCAAGAATTGAGCAGGCTAGACAAAAGATCAAGGAGCGTTATCACAATGATAAGCTTTATAGAGAAGCAACAATTGAGCAGGCTAGACAAAAGAGCAAGGAACGGTATGATAATGATGAAAATTACCGAAACAAACATAATAAAAAAGTTGCTACCAGAATAATGGGTAGATACTGGGGTGACAATCCGGGTTGCAGCGGTAGCTAGCAAACTAGTAAGAGACGATCACCTCAAATGTTAAGAAATATAAAACCCCCCAACTCCTAAAAAAAGAGTCAGATCAAAACAAAAAGTACACCATTAGAACTGCCTTGTCCGAAACCCCTATAAAGGAAACCTACCGCCCTTTGGCTTGAATAACAAAGAAAATATATTGGCTTGAAAATCAAGAAAATTGACTTTAACCACGTTATTCTCCACAAACGGGATATTTTTTTCTTTCCGCTTTTTTTTCTCCTCAGCTAGCTAGGCACTGAAAATCATAGAGAGCTGTATAATAGCTCATTTTAAGGCAAATTGCTACATCTAGTGCCTTTTGTAATTCAAAATAACATAGTTTTTAGAATAGAATCAGTTTTGACAAAAAAATTGCATTTTTGATGTATTTTCATGCTGCAGTCTTTTCAAAGATATTTGAATTTTGAAGCAATCAAACAGCTCATGGTAATGAACTCTATAGTAATAATAGATACTTGTCTCAATAGTAACCGAAACTCCTGGAACCAAAATTTTCTTTTTTGGCTTAATTATAATAAAGAACGACCTTTTGCCTATACTAAATTTTATAAGCCACTTAACTATAGTATAGGTAATATATAGTATATAGTAACAAATCCGGGTTGCAGTGGTAGCTAGCAACCTAGTAAGAGACGATCACGTCCAATGTTAAGAAATATAAAAACCCCTAACTCCTGAGAAAAGAGTCAGAACAAAACAAAAATTACACCATTAGAACTACCTTGTCAAAAACCCCTATTAAGGAAACTTATCACTCTTTGGCTTGAATAAAAAAGAAAATATATTGGCTTGAAAATCAAGAAATACAGTAAAGAACGATCTCTCTCCCATACTAACTGATTTATGGTGGTTCCAGGTGTAGTTACATAAAGGACGAATATAGCTCATCATAAATGTTGTTGGTTCATATAGTAATGATATGGTTTTATTGATGCAAGAAGTATGGATTCATTGATGTAAGAAGTATGGAAGTATGGAAATGTATGGTAGTAAGAAGTTTTTTTTCAAAGGCCTATTTAAACTTTTGGTTAATATGGATTGTGGTTTGCCTCAGAAGTTGACCAATATACTTCTATGCACTTTTCATTATGATTTTTTGTACTAAATTTAGGAAACCTGCCAATATGACTGGGTGAGGAATGTCCAGACACATCATCAATACTATAATTACTTTTGTATAATTAGTTGCTGTATTGTAGTGGTTAGTGATCGCGACAAATCCCGGACAAATCCTAATCCCGAAAAGGAATATACAAGTTCGAGTCACTCTACGGTAACCAGTTAAAGTAATGTTCTGACTGCTGAACAACAGTAACGTTTAGACTGCTATATTGTATAAAACAAAGAAATAATAGAAAAAACTACTTTTTAACAAAAAGACTGGTGATTGGCTAAAAGAACTGGGTAAAGGTCGCTAAGCGAGTCAAGTACTAAATTGAATAAATTGTATAGATAAGAGACAAATCGAACTGGTTTTGCCTCAGATCCGGGTTGCAGCGGTAGCTAGTAACCTAGAAAGAGACGATCACGATCAATGTTAAGAGATATAAAAACCCATAGTTCCTAACAAAGGAGTCAGATCAAAACAAAAAGTACACCATTAGAACCGCCTTGTCCGAAACCTCTGTACAGAAAACTTTCTGTCCCTTGGCTTGAATAGCAAGGGAAATATTTTGGCTTGAAAATCAAGAAAAGTGGCAGCTAATACAACATTCTGCCTAAATGGGATATTTTTTTTTCTTTTTTCTCTTTTCCACAGATAGCTTGGCACTGGAACATCGAAGAGGGTTTTTTAATAGCTGATTTTAAAGGAAATTAATAGGGTTAAAAATCTATAGTAACTAAAATAAATTATTTATAAAAGAGAATAAATTTTTCCACCAAAAACAGCATTTTTGATGTCTTTTCACACTGCAGTCTTTCAAACATAATCGCATACCAGCGGTAAGATGTGAACCCACGCCTCCGAAGAGACTGGTGGCTAACACCAGTGCCTTGGACCACTCGCCAAGGCTGCCTCTGATAATTTGGGTTGCAGCAGTAGCTAGCAGCCTAGTAAGAAACGATCAGTCCAATGCTAAGAAATATAAAAACCCAAAACTCCTAAAAATAGAGTAAGATCAAAACAAAAGTACATCATTAGAACTACATTGTCTGAAACCCTACTAGATAAATAATTAATGTCGTCATAGTTTTATATTAGAGCTATGACGTGAATAGGAAAACACGACATTATGTTGTGGTTTCTGAAGACGTCATGAAATAATATCATTAGGCCATGACGTCATGAAATAAAATCATTACGCCGTGACGTCATAATTAGTACTTAAGAACGAAAAAGATGTAAATGGTCTCATTCGTGAATTACATAATGGTTAGATCAAAGCAAGCTGAACGCAAGTTAAAAAAACAGTACTACACTGACAACAGAGATAGTATCTTGAAAAGAGAAAAGCAAAGGTATTCAACCGACCAGGCGTATCGAGAAGTAAAAATTGAGAGAGAAAAACAAGACAGCAAGATGGGTTATCACGATGATGAGGATTATAGACATGCGAAAATTGAGACAGCCAAACAAAAGATCAAGGAACGTTATCACAATGATGAAGATTACCGAATCAAATATAAGAAAAAAGAAAAGCAAAGGTATTCAACCGTTCAGGTATATCGAGAAGTAAAAATTGAGACAGCCAAACAAAAGATCAAGGAGCGTTATCAAAATGATAAACTTTATAGAGAAGCAACAATTGAGCAGGTTAGACAAAAGATCAAGGAGCGTTATCACAATGATGAAGATTACCAAAAAATATATAAGAAAAAAGTTGCTACCAGAATAATGGATAGATACTGGGGTGACAAAAGCTATAATGAAAAAATTAAATTCTCTGCGAGGTTGTACCGAAGAACGCATAAGCACAAAGGGAAAAATTACATTCAGAAATACAAGAAGATGGCAATTACAGTAAAGAACGAACTTCCAGCCCATAGTAACTAAAATAAGACTATAATTTCATCATGTCAAAGATTGATCAATGATGTCATATTCTAGGTCGTCTCTTACTATTCCATTTAAGAAAAATCCATAGGCTTTTTCCTGTTTGTTATATTAAGGATTTTTCCGGATTGCAGCGGTAGCTAGCAATCTAGTAAGAGACTATTTTATGTCTTTTCACACTGCAGTCTTTCAAACATAATCGTATACCAGCGGTAAGATTTGAACCTATGCCGCCGAAGAGATTATAATAAAGAACGAACGCTTGCTCATAGTATCCGGGTTGCAGCGGTAGCTAGCAACCTAGTAAGAGACGATCACCTCCAATGTTAAGAAATATAAAACCCCCCAACTCTTAAAAAAATAGTCAGATCAAAACAAAATCCGGGTTGCAGCGGTAGCTAGCAACCTCCGGGTTGGAGCGGTAGCTAGCAGCCTAGTAAGAGACAATCACCTCCAATGTTAAAAAATATAAAACCCCCCAAATCCTAAAAAAAGATTCAGACCAGAACAAAAAGTACACCATTAGAACTGCCTTATCCGATTTCTTTATTAAGGAAACTTACCTCCCTTTTGCTTGAATAACAAAGAAAATATATTGGCTTGAAAATCAAGAAAATTGACTTTTACCACGTTATTCTCCACAAACAGGATATTTTTTTCTTTCCGCTTGATTTTTCTCCTCAGCTAGCTGGACACTGGAAAATCATAGAGAGCTGTATAATAGCTCATTTTAAAGGAAATTGCAACATATAGTTCCTTTTGTAATTAAAAATAAAAAACTTTTTAAAGTAGAATCAATTTTGTCAAAAAAATTGCATTTTTGATGTATTTTCATACTGCAATCTTTTCAAAGATATTTGAATTTTGAAGCAATCAAACAGTTCATGGTAATGAACTCTATAGTAATAATAGCTACTTGTCTCAATAGTAACCGAAACTCCTGGAACCAAAATTTTCTTTTTTGGCTTAATCGCTAAAATTATTATGTAAACTGCAAAAATATTTATGATGAATAATGAGTAATAGTAATTTCTTAATTTTTACAATAAAGAGCTAGATAGCTAGATTACTAGATAGCTAGCAACCTAGTAAGAGACGATCAAGTCCAATGTTAAGAAATACAAAAACCTCTTAATCCTGAGAAAAGAGTCAGATCAAAACAAAAATTACACCATTAGAACCACCTTGTCCAAAACCCCTATTAAAGAAACTTATCACCCTTTGGCTTGAATAACAAAGAAAACATATTGGCTTGAAAATCAAGAAAATTGACTTTAACCACGTTATTCTCCACAAACGGGATATTTTTTTCTTTCCGCTTTATTTTCCTCCTCAACTAGCTGGACACTGGAAAATAATAGAGAGCTGTATAATAGCTCATTTTAAAGGAAATTGCAACATCTAGTCACTTTTGTAATTAAAAATAAAATACTTTTTAAAGTAGAATCAATTTTGTCAAAAAAATTGCATTGTTGATGTATTTTCATACTACAGTCTTTTCAAAGATATTCGAATTTTGAAGCAACCAAATCCGGGTTGCAGTAGTAGCTAGCAATCCGGGTTGCAGCGGTAGCTAGCAACCTAGTAAGAGACGATCACGCCCAATGTTAAGAAATATAAAAACCCCTAACTCCTGAGAAAAAAGTCAGATCTAAACAAAAATTAGACTATTAGAACCACCTTGTCCAAAACCCCTATTAAGGAAACTTATCACTCTTTGGCTTGATGGTAAATGGTGAAACAAATCAAAATTGATACAGCCGCTTGGATTTGTAAGTTTTAAATATAAATATGATTGTTATTGAAATCTGAATTTTAATCAGATCCCCCTTTTCATGTTTTTAATATAGATAATGTTATTAATGAATTCCTAATTTTTTATGATACGTTCTTTTCAGTTTAATTCTGGGTATAGGTATAATATCATTTTTATAATACTAAATTACGGTATTTTTTAATCTTGAAAAAAAATCCCTTTTAGAACTGAACATAATAGGCTATATCAAAATAATCATTCCAATCCACACTCTTATACAACAGTACATATATAAAAAATTAAACAAGAAAAACGGATTTTAATTTCTATAAAGCAGTGAATACAACCCATTTAATTAAACACAAATACTCCGAATATTTCGGCCTCACATCCGGGAGCCTTTCTGAACGAAAAAAAAAATTCTTACATAAACATAAAAAACATACTAAACAAAAAAAAAGAAAAATATAAATAAATAGGAAAAGAAAACTAACATATTAAATAAACAAACTCCATTCACTGCCGTATACAATCGAATTCTTATATTGACACACCTTCTCACAGAATATAAATTGACATCTATCAAAAAATTAGAATATATTTATACTTAAACTAAAACAAAAAGGTCAGCTAATCCCCGGCCCATAGCCCCTAAATAGATCTCACAGGTTCATCACCCAATGTTTGAATTATAAATTGAACAGATTCGTTTGCTTGCAAGCTTAGCTGCAGTTCGTTTACCTTTCCCAGCATTTAACCCAGTCTGACCCTTGTCCGCAAGGTCATCAATCGTATCCGAACTATTATCAAAAATAGTACTGGTTTAAAATTTTACGTGCTTTTTAATTAAACTATTATAAATCGAATTTATCCTAAAATCCCCTTCATCTCTATTGATACTAATACCCCTATATATTATCTTTTTTATTTATATAATTTCCCTGAAGCTTTGTAAAAGTCCTACAGACGTATCTACTATTTTTGTTTGATCAAATAAAATACTGTGATGATGAAAATTATAAATATGTTCTGCAACAGCTGACTCAAACGTCTCTGGTGTTTTGTTTTGTTTTAGAGCGCAATCTATTGCATTCTTGTGTTGCTGTAGCCTATTTTCTAAAATCTGTTGCGTTCTTCCCACATAAAATTTACCACAAGAACATGGAATTTTGTATACTCCCTTTTGCAAATTTCGTTGTTAAATAATATAAGCTCGTTGTTAAATAAAGGGAAAGACAAGGTACCGAGAAATTTGCAAAAGGGAGTATACAAAATTCCATGTTCTTGTGGTAAATTTTATGTGGGAAGAACGCAACAGATTTTAGAAAATAGGCAACAGCAACACAAGAATACAATAGATTGCGCTCTAAAACAAAACAAAACACCAGAAACGTTTGAGTCAGCTGTTGCAGAACATATTTATAATTTTCCTCATCACAGTATGTTTTTTGATAAAACAAAAATAGTTGATACGTCTGTAGGACTTTTACAAAGCTTCTGGGAAAATATAGTAATAAACAGGATAATATATGGGGGTATTAGTATCAATAGAGATGAAGGGGATTTTAGGATCAATTCGATTTATAATAGTTTAATTAAAAAGCAGGTAAAATTTTCAACCACTACTATTTTTGATAATAGTTCGGATAAGAATGATGACCTTGCGGATAAAGGTCAGACTGGGTTAAATGCTGGGAAAGGTAAATGCTGCAGCTAAGCTTGCAAGCAAACGAATCTGTTCAATTTATAATTCAAACAATGGGTGATGAACCTGTGAGATCTATTTAGGGGTTATGAGCCGGGGGTTAGCTGACCTTTTTTGGTTTTTTTTAAGCATAAATATATTCTCATATTTTGATAGATGTCAATTTATATTCTGTGAGAAGGTGTTTCAATATGAGCATTCAATTGTATACAGCAGTAAATGGAGTTTGTTTATTTAATATGTGAGTTTTCTTTCCCTATTTATTTATATTTTTTCTTTTGTTTTGTTTAGTATGTTTTTTATTTTTATGTAAGAATTTTTTTTTCCATTGAGAAAGGCTCCCGGATGTGGGGCCGAAATATTCGGAGTATTTGTGTTTAATGAAGTATGTTGTATTTACTGCTTTTTAGAAGTTAAAACCCGTTTTTCTTGTTTAATTTTTTGTAAATGGAAAAGCAGTGTGGTCTAAGAAATTATTTACGTTTAGCCTACGGGTGGCAAAAGACCAATTCTATTTTATTATTTTTGAATTAAGCAAAAAAAACATGCTAACATAATTACACAACAAAAGTTTTTAGAAAAGTGCAAAGTAAATAAACTAATTCCAAAATCGTTCTGTTTTAATTATCATTTAAATACATATAATGAAGAAAAGCACACGAGAAGAGTAAATTTACTAAACTTAAGCCATGTGCTGAAAGATAAACGTTTCCAGAGATCACAAGTTGTAAAAGAAATAGATTTTTTAAAACATAGCCTTGGTAATTTTCTTAATACAAATGATTTCCAACAAATTATATCAATCTTTAAAAATTATTTTAAACATGTTCTAAGATTATCTAGGGAAAGACTAAACCAAAAATTTTTGCAGTTAAAAAAGGAAAAAGAAAAACAAAAACTATCAATGTATAAGCCTAATCCGGGTTGCAGCGGTAGCTAGCAACCTAGTAAGAGACGATCACCTCCAATGTTAAGAAATATAAAACCCCCCAACTCCTAAAAAAAGAGTCAGATCAAAACAAAAAGTACACCATTAGAACCGCCTTGTCCGAATCCTCTATAAAGGAAACTTACCGCCCTTTGGCTTGAATAACAAAGAAAATATATTGGCTTGAAAATCAAGAAAATAGACTTTTACCACGTTATTCTCCACAAACGGGATATTTTTTTCTTTCCGCTTTTTTTCCCTGCTCAGCTAGCTGGGCACTGGAAAATCATAGAGAGTTTTATAATAGCTCATTTTAAAGTCAATTGCAACATCTAGTCACTTTTGTAATTAAAAATAAAATACTTTTTAAAGTAGAATCAATTTTGTCAAAAAAATTGCATTTTTGATGTATTTTCATACTGCAGTCTTTTCAAAGATATTTGAATTTTGAAGCAATAAAACAGTTCATGGTAATGAACTCTATAGTAATAATAGCTACTTGTCTCAATAGTAACCGAAACTCCTGGAACCAAAATTTTCTTTTTTGGCTTAATCGCTAAAATTATTATGTAAACTGCAAAAATATTTATGATGCCTAATCAGTAATAGTAATTTTTTAATTTAAACAACAAAAATACATGAAAATTCTAAAATTAGTTTTGCTTTTTGTCTCCTGGAAGAAAAATTTTTTTCATCTCAGTTCAAATTTATTATTGTATCCTGGAACCAAACTTTTTTTGGTTTGTCACCCGTAAAGTACATATCTCCATATTATTGTCTCATAATTGCAATTATTTTAGTTTTCAGTCCAGAATCGCTAAACTTATTATGTAAACTGCAAAAATATTTATGGTGTCTAACCAATAATAATAATTTTGTAATTCAAACAAGATAAATACCTGAAAATTTTAAAATTAGTTTTGTTTTATGCTAGGTTTTAGATACTCGACACGGGATTTTGTGTACTTGATAATTTTAAACCTTGAAAAAATATGGTCTAACGCGAGTGGAAAAAAAGAAAGAATAAACAAAAACAATATCAAAATAGAGCTATCAAAATTTCTACTTATAAAAAATTTACTACACGAAAAAAAAGCTAACAGCCTGAAATATCAGAAAAGTTTATTTAAAAGAGATAAAAATGCCACCAAACCCAACAAAGCTCGAGCATGCGTAAGGATTGCTACTAAGATGTCTTGTGATCCAGGATTTAAGAAAATGAAATATGACAGAGCAAAACAGAGGTATCTTACGGATCAGGGGCATCGAGAATACAGTAAAGAACGATCTCTCTCCCATACTAACTGATGTATGGTGGTTCCAGGTGTAGTTATTTACATAAAGGACGATTATAGCTCTGGGTTGCAGCGGAGCTAGCAACCTAGTAAGAGACGATCACGTCCAATGTTAAGAAATAAAAAAAAACCCAACTCCTAAAAAAAGAGTTAGATCAAAACAAAAAGTACACCATTAGAACCGCCTTGTCCGAATCCTCTATAAAGGAAACTTACCGCCCTTTGGCTTGAATAACAAAGAAAATATATTGGCTTGAATATCAAGAAAATAGACTTTTACCACGTTATTCTCCACAAACGGGATATTTTTTTCTTTCCGCTTTTTTTTCCTGCTCAGCTAGCTGGGCACTGGAAAATCATAGAGAGTTGTATAATAGCTCATTTTAAAGGCAATTGCAACATCTAGTCACTTTTGTAATTAAAAATAAAATACCTTTTAAAGTAGAATCAATTTTGTCAAAAAAATTGCATTTTTGATGTATTTTCATACTGCAGTCTTTTCAAAGATATTTGAATTTTGAAGCAATAAAACAGTCCATGGTAAAGAACTCTATAGTAATAATAGCTACTTGTCTCAATAGTAACCGAAACTCCTGGAACCAAAATTTTCTTTTTTGGCTTAATCTCTAAAATTATTATGTAAACTTCAAAAATATTTATGATGCCTAATCATTAATAGTATTTTTTTAATTTAAACAACAAAAATACATGAAAATTCTAAAATTAGTTTTGCTTTTTGTCTCCTGGAAGAAATTTTTTTTTCATCTCAGTTCAAATTTATTATTGTATCCTGGAACCAAACTTTTTTTGGTTTGTAACCCGTAAAGTACATATCTCCATATTATTGTCTCATAATTGCAATTATTTTAGTTTTCAGTCCAGAATCGCTAAACTTATTATGTAAACTGCAAAAATATTTATGGTGTCTAACCAATAATAATAATTTAGTAATTCAAACAAGATAAATACCTGAAAATTTTAAAATTAGTTTTGTTTTATGCTAGGTTTTAGATACTCGACACGTTATTTTGTGTAATTAATAATTTTAAACCTTGAAAAAATATGGTCTCACGCGAGTGGAAAAAAAGAAAGAATAACCAAAAACAATATCAAAATATATCTATCCAAATTTCAACTAATAAAAAAATTTACTACAAAAAAAAAAAGCTAAAAGCCTGAAATATCAAAAAAGTTTATTTAAAAGAGATAAAAATGCCACCGAACGCAATAAAGCTCGTGCACGCGTAAGGATTGCTACTAAGATGTCTTGTGATCCAGGATTTAAGAAAATGAAATATGACAGAGCAAAACAGAGGTATCTTACGGATCAGAGGTATCGAGAATCTGGGTTGCAGCGGTAGCTAGCAACCTAGTAAGAGACGATCACCTCCAATGTTAAGAAATATAAAACCCCCCAACTCCTAAAAAAAGAGTCAGATCAAAACAAAGAGTACACCATTAGAACTGCCTTGTCCGAATCCTCTATAAAGGAAATTTACCGCCCTTTGGCTTGAATAACAAAGAAAATATATTGGCTTGAAAATCAAGAAAATAGACTTTTACCACGTTATTCTCCACAAACGGGATATTTTTTTTTTTCGCTTTTTTTTCCTGCTCAGCTAGCTGGGCACTGGAAAATCATAGAGAGTTGTATAATAGCTCATTTTAAAGGTAATTGCAACATCTAGTCACTTTTGTAATTAAAAATAAAATATTTTTTAAAGTAGAATCAATTTTGTCAAAAAAAATGCATTTTTGATGTATTTTCATACTGCAGTCTTTTCAAAGATATTTGAATTTTGAAGCAATAAAACAGTTCATGGTAATGAACTCTATAGTAATAATAGCTACTTGTCTCAATAGTAACCGAAACTCCTGGAACCAAAATTTTCTTTTTTGGCTTAATCGCTAAAATTATTATGTAAACTGCAAAAATATTTATGATGCCCAATCAGTAATAGTAATTTTTTAATTTAAACAACAAAAATAGATGAAAATTCTAAAATTAGTTTTGCTTTTTGTCTCCTGGAAGAAAAATTTTTTTCATCTCAGTTCAAATTTATTATTGTATCTTGGAACCAAACTTTTTTTGGTTTGTAACCCGTAAAGTACATATCTCCATATTATTGTCTCATAATTGCAATTATTTTAGTTTTCAGTCCAGAATCGCTAAACTTATTATGTAAACTGCAAAAATATTTATGGTGTCAAACCAATAATAATAATTTTGTGATTCAAACAAGATAAATACCTGAAAATTTTAAAATTAGTTTTGTTTTATGCTAGGTTTTAGATACTCGACACGGGATTTTGTGTACTTAATAATTTTAAACCTTGAAAAAATATGGTCTCACGCGAGTGGAAAAAAGAAAGAATAACCAAAAACAATATCAAAATAGAGCAATCCCAATTTCAACTAATAAAAAACTTTACTACACAAAAAATAAAGCTAACATCCTGAAATATCAGAAAAGTTTATTTAAAAGAGATAAAAATGCCACCTAACGCAATAAAGCTCGAGCACGCGTAAAAATTGCTACTAAGATGTCTTGTGATCCAGGATTTAAGAAAATGAAATATGACAGAGCAAAACAGAGGTATCTTACGGATCAGGGTTATCGAGAAGGGAAAATTGAGACAGCCAAACAAAAGAGCAAGGAACGGTATGATAACGATATAGATTACCGAAACAAACATAAGAAAAAAGTTGCTACCAGAATAATGGGTAGATACTGGGGTGACAAAAGCTATAATGAAAAAATTAAATTCTCTGCGAGGTTGTACCGAAGAACGCATAAGGACAAAGGGAAAAATTGCATTCAGAAATACAAGAAGATGGCAAAAATGCAGGCTGATCTTTGTAAATTGAGAAACATTTTACGCATGTTTTATCGGGATCACGAAAAGTATTCAAAATTACAGATTAAAATTCTCTTTGGAAGAGCGGATGCTGTTGAAAAGTCGGCTAGAAATGCTTTGGCAAAGCTTCATAGCAATATCCAAAAGAAATGTTGTCAGTTTAACGAAAATCCGGGTTGCAGCGGTAGCTAGCAACCTAGTAAGAGACGATCACGTCCAATGTTAAGAAATATAAAAACCCAAAGTTCCTAACAAAGGACTCAGATCAAAACAAAAAGTACACCATTAGATCCGCCTTGTCCGAAACCCCTGTATAGGAAACTTTCTGTCCCTTGGCTTGAACAGCAAGGGAAATATATTGGCTTGAAAATCATGAAAAGTGGCAGCTACTACAACATTCTGCCTAAACGGGATATTTTTTTCTGTCTTTTTTTCTTTTTTTCTTTTCCACAGATAGCTTGGCACTGGAACATCGTAGAGGGTTGTTCAATAACTCATTTTAAAGGAAATTAATTGGGTTAAAAACCTTTTGTAACTAAAATAAATTATTTCTAAAAGAGAATAAATTTTTCCACCAAAAACTGCATTTTTGATGTCTTTTCACACTGCAGTCTTTCAAACATAATCGTATACCAGCGGTAAGATTTGAACCCACGCCTCCGAAGAAACTGGTGGCTAACACCAGTGCCTTGGACCACTCGGCCAGGCTGCCTCTCATAAATAACTATATATGTGAATCTGGGTTGCAGCATACAGTAAAGAATGATCGCTCATGCATAATAACTGATATATGGTGGTTCCAGGGGTAGTTACTTGTGGTTCGTCTCTTACTATTTCAAAGAGGAAAAAGCCGTAGGCTTTTTCCTGTTTGTAATGATATAGCATAAAACAAATTCCAAGTTGTAACTGACGTCATCCTGGTTGTTATAGTAGGGAAGACGATCATTGGAATAAAAAACCTTTTGTAACTAAAATAAATTATTTCTAAAAGAGAAAAAAATTTTCCACCAAAAACTGCATTTTTGATGTCTTTTCACAATGCAGTCTTTCAAACATAATCGTATACCAGCGGTAAGATTTGAACCCACGCATCCGAAGAGACTGGTGGCTAACACCAGTGCCTTGGACCACTCGGCCAGGCTGCCTCATAAATAACTATATATGTGAATCTGGGTTGCAGCAGTAGCTAGCAATCCGGGTTGCAGCGGTAGCTAGCAACCTAGTAAGAGACGATCACCTCCAATGTCAAGAAATATAAAACCCCCCAACTCCTAAAAAAAGAGTCAGATCAAAACAAAAAGTACACCATTAGAACCGCCTTGTCCGAATCCTCTATAAAGGAAACTTACCGCCCTTTGGCTTGAATAACAAAGAAAATATATTGGCTTGAAAATCAAGAAAATTGACTTTTACCACGTTATTCTCCACAAACGAGATATTTTTTCTTTCCGCTTTTTTTCTGCTCAGCTAGCTGGGCACTGGAAAATCATAGAGAGCTGTATAATAGCTCATTTTAAAGGAAATTGCAACATCTAGTCACTTTTGTATTTAAAAATAAAATACTTTTTAAAGTAGAATCAATTTTGTCAAAAAAATTGCATTTTTGATGTATTTTCATACTGCAGTCTTTTCAAAGATATTTGAATTTTGAAGCAATAAAATATAATAAAGAACGACCTCTTGTCTATACTAAATTTTATACGCCACTTAATTATAGTATAGGTTAGTAATTCAACAGATAGCATGGCACTGGAACATCGTAGAGAGTTGTTCAATGGCTCATTTTAAAGGAAATTAATTGGGTTAAAAACCTTTTGTAATTAAAACAAATTATTTTTATTACATTAAGAAATTTTAATTATGTTCCTTAAGAAATCATCATAAGTAAAAATTTCCCGTACGGAAATTGAACTCAAGCCTGCTGGGTGACAGCTATCCCAACCTCTAGACCATATAGGATATATTAAAATATCCGATTAATGAAGTTTATGTTAAAGAACAAATTATAAACATAATTAGCTGCCTGATTATTTGAGGATCGTCTCTTACTATTCCAAAGAAGAAAAAGCCGTAGGCTTTTTCCTGTTTGTAATTTATTTTATAATAAAGGATGAACTTCAGGCTTTACTAACTGAAAAGTTTAGTATTTTTATATAGTAAAGAACGAGCTCTAAATGATAGTTGTAGCTATAGCTGCAATCAAGTGAAAGACAAACCGAAGCATATAGTAACTAAAAGTTTTAAATATGTTTTGGAAAATCATAATTGCTATAGATGGCAAAACCTAGTGAAAGGCGAACCAGAGCCCATAGTAACTAAAAATTACATTAAAGGACGATCATTGAAATAACATTATCCGGGTTGGAGCTTATAATAAAGATCGAACTCTTCCCTATACTAACTTGCAATCGCAACTTCACTATAGTTAAGATTACAGTATTTATATTTTTACATTAAAAGACGAGCACTGAAATAACAAACCATTCCATACATTGGACTTAGTTAGCTACTTGATTGTTTGAGTTTCGTCTCTTACTATTTATTAAAAGAAGAAAAAGCCGTAAGCTTTTTCCTGTTTGTATTTATAGTTAAAAAACGAACTCAAGTTCAAAGAAACTGAACACTGTGGTTCATTCATATTATCTTCATTATTTTAGCTAGAATGTAAATAAACAAGTTTCTTTTTTAAATTTTTTATAATAAAGAACGACCTTTTGCCTATGATAAATTTTATACGCCACTTAAGTATAGTATAGGTTAGTAATCCGGGTTGCAGCGGTCGCTAGCAACCTAGTAAGAGACGATCACGTCCAATGTTAAGAAATGTAAAACCTTCATAGTTCCTAAGAAAGGAGTCAGATCAAAACAAAAAGTACACCATTAGAACTGCCTTGTCCGAAAACTCTTGAAAGCAAACTTACCGCCATTTGGTTTGAACAGCAAGGGAAATATATTGGCTTGAAAATCAAGAAAATTGACTTTAACCACGTTATTCTCCACAAACAGGATATTTTTTTCTTTTTTCTTCTTTTCCAGAGATAGCTTTGCACTGGAACATCGTAGAGAGTTGTTCAATGGCTCATTTTAAAGGAAATTAATTGGATTAAAATCCTTTTGTAACTAAAACGTGGCAGCTACTACAACATTCTGCCTATACGTGATATTTTTTTTTCTTGTTATCCAGGGATAGCTTTGCACTGGAACATCGCAGAAAGTTGTTCAATGGCTCATTTTAAAGGAAATTAATTGGTTTAAAAACCTTTTGTAACTAAAACAAATTAAAACAGGATAAATGTTTCCACTAAAAACTGTATTTTTGATGTCTTTCCATACTGCTAGCAACCTAGCAACCTAGCTAGCAACCTAGTAAGAGACGATCATCCGAGTTGCAGCGGTAGCTAGCAACCTAGTAAGAGACGATCACCTCCAATGTCAAGAAATATAAAACCCCCCAACTCCTAAAAAAAGAGTCAGATCAAAACAAAAAGTACACCATTAGAACCGCCTTGTCCGAATCCTCTATAAAGGAAACTTACCGCCCTTTGGCTTGAATAACAAAGAAAATATATTGGCTTGAAAATCAAGAAAATTGACTTTTACCACGTTATTCTCCACAAACGGGATATTTTTTCTTTCCGCTTTTTCTTTCTGCTCAGCTAGCTGGGCACTGGAAAATCATAGAGAGCTGTATAATAGCTCATTTTAAAGGAAATTGCAACATCTAGTCACTTTTGTATTTAAAAATAAAATACTTTTTAAAGTAGAATCAATTTTGTCAAAAAAATTGCATTTTTGATGTATTTTCATACTGCAGTCTTTTCAAAGATATTTGAATTTTGAAGCAATAAAACAGTCCATGTAATGAACTCTATAGTAATAATAGCTACTTGTCTCAATAGTAACCGAAACTCCTGGAACCAAAATTTTCTTTTTTGGCTTAATCGCTAAAATTATTATGTAAACTGCAAAAATATTTATGATGCCTAATCAGTAATAGTAATTTTTTAATTTAAACAACAAAAATACATGAAAATTCTAAAATTAGTTTTGCTTTTTGTCTCCTGGAAGAAATTTTTTTTTCATCTCAGTTCAAATTTATTATTGTATCCTGTAACCCGTAAAGTACATATCTCCATATTATTGTCTCATAATTGCAATTATTTTAGTTTTCAGTCCAGAATCACTAAACTTATTATTTAAATACAATAAAGAACGACACCTTGCCCATGTTAACTAAAACATAAATAGGGATTATGTAATTTCCAATAGTATCATGGCTGTAGAGATGGCTGAAACCTAGTTACAATAAAAAACGATCATTGGAATAACAAAAATTGCATACCTTTGGAATTAGCTAGCTACTTGATTATTTGAGACTCGTCTCTTACTATTTAAAAGAAGAAAAAAGCCGTAGGCTTTTTCCTGTGTGTAATCAGTTTATTATCATAGGCAGCGCGCTAGCACTGCCTGAGTAAAGAACGATGTGGGCACAATGTGTTTTTTTTCCGGGTTGCAGCGATAGCTAGCAACCTAGTAAGAGACGATCACGTCCAATGTTAAGAAATATAAAAACCCATAGTTCCTAACAAAGGAGTCAGATCAAAACAAAAAGTACACCATTAGAACCGCCTTGTCCGAAACCCCTGTATAGGAAACTTTCTGTCCCTTGGCTTGAACAGCAAGGGAAATATATTGGCTTGAAAATCAAGAAAATTGACTTTAACCACGTTATTCTCCCCAAACGGGATATTTTTTTCTCTTTTCTTTTTTTTTCTTTTTTATTATAATAAAGAACGACCTTTTGCCTATACTAAATTTAATACGCCACTTAATCCGGACTGCAGTGGTAGCTAGCAACCTAGTAAGAGACGATCACCTCCAATGTAAAGAAATATAAAACCCCCCAACTCCTAAAAAAAGAGTCAAATCAAAACAAAAAGTATACCATTAGAACCGCCTTTTCCGAAACCTTTTTAAAGGAAACTTACCGCCCTTTGGCTTGAATAACAAAGAAAATATATTGGCTTGAAAATCAAGCAAATTTACTTTTACCACGTTATTCTCCACAAACGGGATATTTTTTTCTTTCCGCTTGATTTTTCTTCTCAGCTAGCTGGGCACTGGAAAATCATAGAGAGCTGTATAATAGCTCATTTTAAAGGAAATTGCAACATCTAGTCACTTTTGTAATTAAAAATTATTTTAGTTTTCAGTCCAGAATCGCTAAACTTATTATGTAAACTGCAAAAATATTTATGGTGTCTAACCAATAATACTAATTTTGTAATTCAAACAATAAGCTTAAGGAATGGGCAAACTTCATAACTTACAGATCTTTCTCCATGAGCTATAGGCGTCATGTTACCCCCAAAGCCATAGTTATTGGATGTTTCAACTATGCTGAAGAAAACAGCTATCTCAAAATTTGATCGAACGATTTCGGGGGAAAAGAGGGCCTCGGTGGGGGCTAGTTACCCTACAATTATTTTGGACGCATAAAAACGGTACTAGAATTTTCAATATCCGTTCAGACGCACCCTCTCTCGATATTCTAGGACCATTGATTCGATTAAATCATCCCTTGAGAAAAAACAAACAAAAAAAAAAATAAAAAATTGACCCGCATCCGTGAACTCCAGGCAAAAAATGGAAAAAGTCACATTTCTACTGCTGGAAGCTTGAAACCCCTGCAGTATGGTTCTTGGATGTGCTGAATCTAATGGGGCAATTTTCAAATATATTATTTTATTTTTTGAGGGTGTTTTTCTCATTCTTGAAAATCAGTTAATTTGTCAAAAGAATTGTGCCAATTCTTTTGATGTATCTACTATTGTCAAAGTTCTGTTTTTTATAGTTTAAGTTGCTATTGAGCCAAGTTGCTCCTTACTTACCACGAACTTTTTGATAGATATTGAGCACTTGATCTCAAGAGATTTTACCACGTCTTTTTATAATAAAGAACGAACTCTTGCCCATACTAACATGTATAGGCCACTTAACTAACCTTAATAATTAAGAACGAGTTCTAGCTAATAGTAAAATAAATCATCATATGCTTTATTTGGGTCAATTCTAGAGCCATATTTGGTTCTGTTAGAGTAACAAATTAGCACATACTCCATATCAGAGCAATATTCTGTCTCCATTAGGTTCATAATACGAAACAAATATACAAATAAGATACGCAGATAATAATCTGAGTATGTTTCTGACGTCTGATGATAACCAATATATCAGATCCGGGTTGCAGCGGTAGCTAGCAACCTAGTAAGAGACGATCACGTCCAATGTTAAGAAATATAAAAACCCATAGTTCCTAACAAAGGAGTCAGATCAAAACAAAAAGTACACCATTATAACCGCCTTGTCCGAAACCCATTTATAGGAAACTTTCTGTCCCTTGGCTTGAACAGCAAGTTAAATATATTGGCTTGAAAATCAAGAAAATTGACTTTAACCACGTTATTCTCCCCAAACGGGATATTTTTTTATTTTTTTTATTTTTTCTTTTCCACAGAGAGCTTGGCACTGGAACATCTTAGAGGGTTGTTCAATAGCTCATTTTAAAGGAAATTAATTGGGTTAAAAATCTATAGTAACTAAAATACATTATTTCTAAAAGAGAATAAATTTTTCCACCAAAAACTGCATTTTTGATGTCTTTTCACACTGCAGTCTTTCAAACATAATCGTATACCAGCGGTAAGATTTGAACCCACGCCTCCGAAGAGACTGGTGGCTAACACCAGTGTCTTGGACCACTCGGCCAGGCTGCCTCTCATAAATAAATATATATGTGAATTTGGGTTGCAGCAGTAGATAGCAACCTAGTAAGAGACAATCAGTCCCATGATAAGAAATATAACAAAACTCATAAAAATAGAGTAAGATCAAAACGAAAGTACATCATTGAAACTACCTTGTCTGAAACCCTACTAGATAAATAATGAATGTCGTCATAGCTTTATATTAGATTAGAGCTATGACGTGTATAAAAAAACACGAAATTATATTGTTGTTTCTGATGACGTCGTGAAATAAGATCATTGCGCCATGACGTCAATAAAATCATTACCCCGTGACGTCATAATCCAGGTTGCAGCGGTAGCTAGCAACCTAGTAAGAGACGATCACGTCCAATGTTAAGAAATATAAAAACCCACAGTTCTTAAAAAAAGAGTCAGATCAAAACAAAAAGTACACCATTAGAACCGCCTTGTCCGAAACTTCTGCATAGTAAAATTTCTGTCCCTTGGCTTGAACAGCAAGGGAAATATATTGGCTTGAAAATCAAGAAAAGTGGCAGCTACTACAACATTCTGCCTAAATGGGATATTTTTTTCTTTTTTTTTTTCCTTTTCTTTTTTGTATCCAGAGATAGCTTGGCACTGGAACATCGTGGAGGGTTGTTCAATAGCTCATTTTAAAGGAAATTAATTGGGTTAAAAATCTATAGTAACTAAAATAAATTATTTCTAAAAGAGAATAAATTTTTCCACCAAAAACTGCATTTTGATGTCTTTTCACACTGCATTATAATAAAGAACGACCTCTTGCCTATACTAAATTTTATACGCCACTTAATTATAGTATAGGCTAGTTATTCCACAGATAGCTTGACACTGGAACATCTTAGAGAGTTGTTTAATGGCTAATTTTAAATGAAATTAATGGGGCTAAAAAACTTTTGTAATTATAAAACAAATTAATTTTAAAATAGAATCATTTTTCTTACGAAATTACATTAAAAGAAGATCATTACAATAATCCGGGTTTCAGTGGTAGCTAGCAATCCGGGTTGCAGCGGTAGCTAGCAACCTAGTAAGAGACGATCACGTCCAATGTTAAGAAATATAAAAACCCCTAACTCCTAGAAAAATAGTCAGATCAAAACAAAAAGTACACCATTAGAACCGCCTTGTCCGAAACCCCTATAAAGGAAACTTACCACCCTTTGGCTTGAATAAAAAAGAAAATATATTGGCTTGAAAATCAAGAAAATTGACTTTAACCACGTTATTCTGCACAAACGGGATATTTTTTTCTTTCTTTTGTTTCCAGAGATAGCTTGGCACTGGAACATCGTAGAGAGTTGTTCAATGGCTCATTTTAAAGGAAATCGCTAGATCTAGCGCCTTTTGCACTTAATTTATTTTATTAATTATATTTCACGAAAAATTTAATTTTGTATATACAATATTGATCAATGACGTCATAGTCGTTGGATGTAGTACATAAAGGCTCGATCATCGAATTTAAGCTGAAACTAAGTAAAGGACAATTATGCCTCCATATATTCACAGTGATGTATAAGATTTCCCATTACATCTGTAAACTGTTCCACAGTTGCCGGTCCATACCTTGGAAGCTTTTCACTAAACATGCAACATTTCTTTTGGATATTACTATGAAGTTTTGCGAAAGCATCTCTAGCTGACTTTTCAACAAAATCTATTCTTTCAGAGATAATTTTAATCTTTAATTTTGAATATTTTTCGTAATCCCGGTAAAACATTCGTAAAATTTTTCTCAGTTTACAAAGGTCAGCCTGCGCGTTCCTTGCAGCTTGTGTAAACTGCAAAAATATCCATGGTATCCGAGCAATAGTTTGAATATTTCAATACAAGCTGGAAAAATACCTTAAAATGTTAAAATTAGTTTTATTTTTGGTTAGGTTCTAACTACCCGATGTGGGATTGACTATGTATTTTCAGACCAAAAAATTACATTTTTTAATATATATTTTATTATTCAGTTTAGAATCGCTAAAGTTATTATGTAAACTGCAAAAATATTTATGATATCTGAGCAATAATTTTAATCTTTTCATTCAAACTAACAAAATACCTGAAAATTTAAAAATTAGTTTTATTTTTTGTTAGGTTATGGATACCAGATACGAGTTTTACTACTTAAGAACAACAAAGATGTAAATTTTATCAGTCTTGATTAGAATTGTACTAAAGATATAAGATGAGTCGATTTTTTTCAGTAAGCTCAGAATCTGAGTCTGATAATGAAGTCAGTGAAGATGATATCCCATTGAAAGCCCAACCTGTACCAACATATGTTGTCAGTGATGAAGAAGAAGATGAGAAACGTGTTGTCAAAAGTGCAAAAGAACAGCGCTATGAAGAAATGCAAGAGACAATCCATCAAATGAGAAATCACAAAAAAATCAAGGATTTTACAAACGTGATTAAAAGTTTTGAGGAATTAATGCCTGCTTACAATAAAGCATTGCCAGTTATTCAGAAAGAGGACCATGGCGTCACTCCTCTATTTTTCCTTCGGGCGCTAGCTGAACTATAAGATTTTGTGAACGATCTCTGGGATCTGGGAAATGAATACAGGAAGAATAGCATGTCCAAAAATAATGCCAAGAGTTTGGCTACGTTAAGGCAAAAAACTGAAGAAGGCACTGAAAGAATTTGAGGGTGATCTACTAAAATTCAGGGAAGCGGTAGATCTTGAAGACGAAGAGCCAGAACAGGCTAAAGGTGAATCCGAAGATGAAGAAATAGAAGTAGCTGCAGTAAAGGAGCCCAAAGCCAAGACATTTTTAAAGAAAGAGCTACGCAAGATGGAGCAGAAAGAAAGAAAAGAAAGAAAGCGTGAGAAAAAGGAAAAGAAAGACAAAGAAAAGGAGAAAAAGAAACTGAAGCAACAAGAGGAAGCACATGAAGAGCTTGAAGGGCAAGGTGACTGGGAAGTTGTGCGAGGTGGTGTCCCGATGCCAACTAAGCCAAAAATGTTCGATAAAAACGCAGAGATTACAGTTGAAAGTGTCTTGAAGAAGCTGAATGAAATCGTTTCTGCAAGAGGCAAAAAGGGAACCAACAAAGCGGAAATGGTAGACATGCTTCAAGAGCTATTGGAAATCACTGAAGCTAATGATCTGGGTCCAGGTGTTTCAGTGAAAGTTCGTCTTTCTTTAGTTGCTGCTATTTTTGACTATAGTACCAAAGTATTGGATGCAATGAAGGTTGAACATTGGGACAAGCTACTAGTCACAGTAGATCAACTGATCAAAATGCTGGATAAGCATGACGACATTACTTTGACTGAGCAAATCACAGAAGAGAATGAACAATTTGGTAGTTCACCCTACAGAATTAGGGGCTGTATTCTAACTGTTGTTGAACGACTAGATGCTGAATTCATTAAGATATTGAAGGACCTTGATTGTCAAAGTAACGAGTATGTGATACGCCTTAGTGACGAAAATCGCGTTATTAAATTGATAGACGACGTCACGTCTTATGTTGAAAAGCAACCTGAAAAATCAGCCGATATTTTTCGGGCTTATATACTCAAAATGGATCATATCTACTATAAAATTTATATGAAGGCTCTTGATGAAACTACGAAGGAGCCGACGAGTTTAAATACAATGGACCGACTTTGCAAGTTTATTTGTTGAAAAGATAATACAGACCGCTTGCGTCAGCGAGCAGTTCTTTATCAAATTTATCATTTAAGCCTTCATAATCGGTGGTTTGCCGCTAGGAATTTAATGCTGATGTCCCATCTTCAGGAAACTATTCAGCATTCAGATCCACCCACTCAGATCTTGTACAATCGCACAATGGTACAGTTAGGTACGTGTGCTTTACACTATGGAAGCATTAAAGATGCTCACAATGCTTTACTGGATATTCAGTCTGGCGGGCGTGCTAAAGAATTGCTTGCTCAAAGTCTGTTGATGACAAGACAGATGGATAGGACTCAGGAACAGGAGAAGCTTGAAAAACAAAGACAAGTGCCCTTCCACATGCAAATCAACTTGGAGCTGCTGGAATGTGTTTACCTAGTTTCAGCTATGCTGATTGAAATCCCGTATATGGCCGCTTATGAAAGTGATGCTAGAAGGCGTATGATTTCGAAAAGTTTCCATCATCAACTTAAAATGTCAGAACGTCAAGCTGTAATTGGTCCACCCGAATCAATGAGAGAACACGTTGTAGCTTCCGCCAAGGCCATGCGCAATGGCAACTGGGAAGCATGTAAAAATTATCTAATCAATGATAAGATGAATACCAAGGTGTGGTCTTTATTCAAGCAAGGAGATGTCCGTCCAACATTGATTCGCAAAATCCAAGAAGAAACAATGCGAACCTACTTGTTTACATTTTCCAAAGTATATGATTCCTTTTCTGTTCGAAGACTTTCTCAGATGTTCCAACTTGAGCTTAGGGATGTTCATTCTATTGTTTCTAAGATGATTATCCGTGAAGAATTGATGGCATCTTTAGATGAGCCAACTCAAAGTGTAGTTATGCATCGAACTGAGCACAGTCGTCTAGAATCATATTCACTTCAGTTAGCTGATCGACTTCTGTCATTGGTTGAAAACAACGAAAGAATACCTGAAATAAAGCAGGGCGGTCGAGTGCCAATGCAACAGGGATATAGGGATAGGCCATATCAAAGGCCAGAAGATGGCAAAGGTGGAGCTTGGCCTGGAAGAAGTGATCGGGAAAGAACTAGAAGGGGTGTCTATTCATAGTTAAAAAATAAAACAGCTGATTATGTATGTTTTAACAATTTTGGAAGTTTCTATTAAAATATACTGTCGCTGGTATTTAAAAAAAAAAAAAAAAAAAAAAAAAAAAAAAAATTTGCACCATCAGTAGAATACCATATATTTAAAATATAAGATTCTTTCCTTCTAAAGATGATTCGGGCAGAAATTAAACGTTCCCTAATTGAGTTCAAATACCGCTTCCAAGAGTCTAAATTCATAATCAGCAAAAAGAGAAATTGCATTTCTAGCTTCAGTCAGACATTATAATAAAGAACGAATATAAAATTGTAAAGATACAAAGGGATTAAATTTTCTCGTATTATATTATAATATATAACGTAAAAAATGATCCGGGTTGCAGCGGTAGCTAGCAACCTAGTAAGAGACGATCGAGTCCATTGTTAAGAAATATAAAAACCCATTGCTCCTAAAAAAGGAGTCAGGTCAAAAAAAAAAGTACACCATTAGAACCACCTTGTCCGAAACCTCTGTATAGGAAACATTCCGTCATTTGGCTTGAACAGCAAGGGAAATATATTGGCTTGAAAATCAAGAAAATTGAGTTTAACCACGTTACTCTCTACAAACGGCATATTTTTTTTCTTTTTTCCTTCATTTCCTCAGATAGCTTGGCATCCGGGTTGCAGCGCTAGCTAGCAACCTAGTAAGAGACGATCACCTCCAATGTTAAGAAATATAAAAACCCATAGTTCTTAAAAAAAGAGTCAGATCAAAACAAAAAGTACACCATTAGAACCGCCTTGTCCGAAACCCCTGTATAGGAAATATAATAAAGAACAACCTCTTGCCTATACTAAATTTTATAGGCCACTTAACTATAGTATAGGTTAGTAAAGTTTAAATAAAGGACCGATATAGTTCATCATAAATGGCGCGCGTGAATAAGTAATCCAAACAGTGTCGCAAGTAATCCAGGTTACAGCGGTAGCTGGCAACCTAGTAAGAGATGATCACGTTCAATTTTAAGAAATATAAAAACCCATAGCTCCTAAAAAAGAGGTTACAGTAATCCGGGTTGCAGCGGTAGCTAGCAACCTAGTAAGAGACGATCACGTCCAATGTTAAGAAATATAGAAACCCATAGATTCTAACAAAGGAGTCAGATCCAAACAAAAAGTATACCATTAGAACCGCCTTGTCCGAAACCCCTGTATAGTAAACTTTCTGTCCCTTGGCTTTCACAGCAAGGGAAATATATTGGCTTGAAAATCAAGAAAAGTGGCAGCTACTACAACATTCTGCCTAAACGGGAGATTTTTTTTTCTTTTGTATCTCGAGAGAGCTTGGCATTGGAACATCGTATAATAAAGAACGACCTCTTACCTATGCTAAATTTTATAAGCCACTTAATTATAGTATATGTTAGTAATTCAACAGATAGCATGGCACTGGAACATTGTAGAGAGTTGTTCAATGGATCATTTTGAAGGAAATTAATGGGGTTAAAAACCTTTTGTAATCCGGGTTGCAGCGGTAGCTAGCAACCTAGTAAGAGACGATCACGTCCAATGTTAAGAAATATAAAAACCCCTAACTCCTGAGAAAAGAGTCAGATCAAAACAAAAATTACACCATTAGAACCACCTTGTCCAAAACCCCTATTAAGGAAACTTAACACTTTTTGGCTTGAATAACAAAGAAAATATATTGGCTTGAAAATCCAGAAAATTGACTTTAACCACGTTATTCTCCACAAACGGGATATTTTTTTCATTCCGCTTGATTTTCCTCCTCAACTAGCTGGGCACTGGAAAATCATAGAGAGCTGTATAATAGCTCATTTTAAAGGAAATTGCAACAGCTAGTCACTTTTGTAATTAAAAATAAAATACTTTTTAAAGTAGAATCAATTTTGTCGAAAAATTGCATTTTTGATGTATTTTCATACTGCAGTCTTTTCAAAGTTATTTGAATTTTGAAGCAATCAAATATCCGGGTTGCAGCGGTAGCTAGCAACCTAGTAAGAGACGATCACCTCCAATATAAAGAAATATAAAACCACCCAACTCCTAAAAAAAGAGTCAGATCAAAACAAAATAGTTTGTTCCTTAACGCAAACAATAATAATTACTACGGGCTTGACTTTGTTCTTTACTATAACGTGAATCACATGGTACCTATCTATTAGTGTCTCGGTTAATCGAAGAAGAAGAAACAGAAGAAGAAGAGATATGTGATAATAATTTTAAACTAACTATTGCATTGCTTTTTTTAAGAAACCTGGATTACAAACAGGTAAAGCTTTTACGTCACTTTTATGAATTTCTTTCCAAAATTTAAGAATTTGACAGTTTTTTTTTCAAACTCATTTCCTATCTATATATCTGTTTTGGCAAGAAAATCCCAGGAAACAAAATTTTCAAAAAAATTAGTAGCTGTTACTGAGATAAAAGTTATACACATTAATTGCTACCATAGAGAGATCGTATAATAATAATAATAATAATAATCTAATAAATTTTTCAGAAAAATTAATTTGGTTAATGATATACCTTTTAAAATACCAATTTGAATATTTCGGTGTAGTCACTCTATGAGAGAGACTGTCAGACTGAAGAATGTAGGTCCCAGTTTCGAACCCCCAAGGTACGATCCCTGGTTAGTTATCGCAACTTTTTTTCGTAATTATCCTTTTTTTTGTTTTGTATCCCCAACCTTATAGCCTTTGCCTAGAGTGATATAACGTGATATAACGAGATTCATTAACGAGAGTATAGACTTTCGTCTCATCTCATCGTCTCATCTGTAAGTTTCATCGGTATCATGGGTCTTTAGATGGCTGAAATCCGGGTTGCAGCGGTAGCTAGCAACCTAGTAAGAGACGATCACCTCCAATGTTAAGAAATATAAAAACCCGTAGCTCCTAAAAAAAGAGTCAGATCAAAACAAAAAGTACACAATTAGAACCGCCTTGTCCAAATTCTCCATAAAGGAAACTTACCGCCCTTTGGCTTGAATAACAAAGAAAATATATTGGCTTGAAAATCAAGAAAATAGACTTTTACCACGTTATTCTCCCAAAACGGGATATTTTTTTCTTTCTTTTCCACAGATAGCTTAGCACTGGAACATCGTAGAGAGTTGTTCAATGGCTCATTTTAAAGGAAATCTCTAGATCTAGCGCTATGTGTACTTAATTTTTTTTTTAAATTAATTTTTTTTACAAAAAACTTAATTTTTTATATACAATATTAATCAATGACGTCATAGTCTTTGGATGTAAAGTTAGTACATAAAGTCTGGATCATCGAATTAAAGCTGAAACTAAGTAAAGAACAATTATGCCTACATATATTCACAGTGATGTATAAAATTTCCCATTACATCTGTAAACTGTTCCACAGTTGCCGGTTCATACTATGAAGTTTTGCGAAATCCGGGTTGCAGCGGTAGCTAGCAACCTAGTAAGAGACGATCACGTCCAATGTTAAGAAATATAAAAACCCATAGTTCCTAACAGAGGAGTCAGATCAAAATAAAAAGTACACCATTAGAACCGCCTTGTCCAAAACCCCTGTATAAGAAACTTTCTGTCCCTTGGCTTGAACAGCAAGGGAAATATATTGGCATGAAAATCAAGAAAATTGACTTTAACCACGTTATTCTCCCCAAACGGGATATTTTTTTCTTTTTCTTTTTTTTCTTTTTCTTTTCCACAGATAGCTTGGCACTGGAACATCGTAGAGGGTTGTTCAATAGCTCATTTTAAAGGAAATTAATTGGGTTAAAAATCTATAGTAACTAAAATAAATTATTTCAAAAAGAGAATAAATTTTTCCACCAAAAAATGCATTTTCGATGTCTTTTCACACTGCAGTCTTTCAAACATAATCGTATACCAGCGGTAAGATTTGAACCCACTCCTCCGAAGAGACTGGTGGCTAACACCAGTGTCTTGGACCACTCGGCCAGGCTGCCTCTCATAAATAAATATATATGTGAATTTGGGTTGCAGCAGTAGCTAGCAACCTAGTAAGAGACGATCAGTCCCATTCTAAGAAATATAACAAAACTCCTAAAAATAGAGTAAGATCAAAACAAAAGTACATCATTAGAACTACCTTGTCTGAAACCCTACTAGATAAATAATGAATGTCGTAGCTTTATATTAGAGCTATGATACAATAAAGAACGAACATTAGCTCATAGGTTACATAAAGGATCCGGGTTGCAGCGGTAGCTAACAACCTAGTAAGAGACGATCACATCCAATGTTAAGAAATATAAAAACCCATAGCTCCTAAAAAAGGAGTCAGATCAAAACAAAAAGTACACCATTAGAACCGCCTTGTCCGAAACCCCTGTATAGGAAACTTTCTGTCCCTTGGCTTGAACAGCAATGGAAATATATTGGCTTGAAAATCAAGAAAATTGACTTTAACCACGTTATTCTCGTCAAAAGGGATATTTTTTTCCTTTTTTTTTGTATCCAGAGATAGCTTGGCACTGGAACATCGTAGAGGGTTGTTCAATTGCTCATTTTAAAGGAAATTAATTGGGTTAAAAATCTATAGTAACTAAAATAAATTATTTCTAAAAGAGAATAAATTTTTCCAATAAAAACTGTATTTTTGATGCAGTGACGTCATAATTACTATATAAGATCATCATAGTTTTATATTAGTTATAATAAGGAACGACCTCTTGCCTATACTAAATTTTATACGCCACTTAATTATAGTATAGGTTAGTAATTCCACAGATAGCTTGGCGCTGGAACATCGTAGAGAGTTGTTCATTACATTAAAATCCGGGTTGCAGCGGTAGCTAGCAACCTAGTAAGAGACGATCACCTCCAATGTTAAGAAATATAAAACCCCCCAACTCCTAAAAAAAAGAGTCAGATCAAAACAAAAAGTACATCATTAGAACCGCCTTGTCCGAATCCTCTATAAAGGAAACTTACCGCCCTTTGGCTTGAATAACAAAGAAAATACATTGGCTTGAAAATCAAGAAAATTGACTTTTACCACGTTATTCTCCACAAACGGGATATTTTTTTCTTTCCGCTTGATTTTCCTGCGCAGCTAGCTGGGCACTGGAAAATCATAGAAAGCTGTATAATAGCTAATTTTAAAGGCAATTGCAACATCTAGTACCTTTTGTAATTAAAAATAAAATACTTTTTAAAGTAGAATCAATTTTGTCAAAAAAATTGCATTTTTGATGTATTTTCATACTGCAGTCTTTTCAAAGATATTTGAATTTTGAAGCAATCAAACAGTTCATGGTAATGAACTCTATAGTAAAAATAGCTACTTGTCTCAATAGTAACCGAAACTCCTGGAACCAAAATTTTCTTTTTTGTCTTAATCGCTAAAATTATTATGTAAACTGCAAAAATATTTATGATGCCTAATCAGTAATAGTAAGTTCTTAATTTACACAACAAAAATACATGAAAATTTTATAATTAGTTTTACTTTTTTTCTCCTGGAAGAAATTTTTTTTCATCTCAGTTCATCCGGGTTGCTGCGGTAGCTAGCAACCTAGTAAGAGACGATCACCTCCAATGTTAAGAAATATAAAACCCCCCAACTCCTAAAAAAAGAGTCAGATCAAAACAAAAAGTACACCATTAGAACCGCCTTGTCCGAATCCTCTATAAAGGAAACTTACCGCCCTTTGGCTTGAATAACAAAGAAAATATATGGGCTTGAAAATCAAGAAAATTGACTTTTACCACGTTATTCTCCACAAACGGGATATTTTTTTCTTTCTTTTCCACAGATAGCTTGGCACTGGAACATCGTAGAGAGTTGTTCAATTGCTCATTTTAAAGGAAATCTCTAGATCTAGCGCTATTTGTACTTATTTTTTTTTTTTTTAATTAATTTTTTTTACGAAAAACTTAATTTTTTATATACAATATTAAACAATGACGTCATAGTCTTTGGATGTAGTTAGTACATAAAGTCTGGATCATCGAATTAAAGCTGAAACTAAGTAAAGAACAATTATGCCTCCATATATTCACAGTGATCTATAAAATTTCCCATTACATCTATAAACTGTTCCACAGTTGCCGGTTCATACCTTGGAAGCTTTTCACTAAACATGCAACATTTCTTTTGGATATTACTATGAAGTTTTGCGTATAATAAAGAACGACCTCTTGCCTATACTAAATTTTATAGGCCACTTAACTATAGTATAGGTTAGTACTTCAACAGATAGCATGGCACTGGAACATCGTAGAGAGTTGTTCAATGACTCATTTTAAAGGAAATTAATGGGGTTAAAAACCTTTTGTAATTAAAACAAATTATTTTTATTACATTAAGAAATTTTAATTATGTTCCTTAAAAAATCATCATAAGTAAAAATTTTCCAAACAGAAATTGAACTCAAGCCTACTGGGTGAGAGCTATCCCAACCTCTAGACCATATAGGATATATTCAAATATCCGATTAATGAAGTTTATGTTAAAGAACAAATTATAATCCTAGTTAGCTGCCTGATTATTTGAGGATCGTCTCTTACTATTCCAAAGAAGAAAAAGCCGTAGGCTTTTTCCTGTTTGTAATTTATTTCATAATAAAGTATCCGGGTTGCAGCGGTAGCTAGCAACCTAGTAAGAGACGATCACGTCCAATGTTAAGAAATATAAAAACCCATAACTCCTAAAAAAAGAGTCAGATCAATACAAAAAGTACACCATTAGTATCGCCTTGTCCAAAATTCCTATAAGGGAAACTTACCGCCCTTTGGCTTGAATAACAAAGAATATATATTGGCTTGAAAATCAAGAAAATTGACTTTTACCATGTTATTCTCCACAAAGGGGATATTTTTTTCTTTCTTCTTCTTTTCCACAGAAAGCCTGGCACTGGAACATCGTAGAGAGTTGTTCAATGGCTCATTTTAAAGGAAATTAATTGTGTTAAAAACCTTTTGTACTTAAAACAATGTATTTTTAAAATAGAATCAGTTTTTTTACGAAAAATCGCATATTTCATATTAAAGATTGATCAATGACGTCATAATCGTATACCAGTGGTAGGATTTGAACCCACATTTCCGAAGAGACTAGTGACTAACACCAGCGCCTTGGACCACTTGGCCAAGAAAAATATCCCACAAATGGGATATTTTTTCTTTCTTTCTTCTTCTTCTTCTTTTCCACAGATAGCTTGGCACTGGGACATTGTAGAGAGTTGTTCAATGGCTCATTTTAAAGGAAATCTCTAGATCTAGTGCTATTTTTACTTAATTTTCTTTTAAATTAATTATTTTTTACGGAAAACTTAATTTTTGATTATAATAAAGAACAAACTCTATCATCCGGATTGCAGTGGTAGCTAGCAACCTAGTAAGAGACGATCACGTCCAATGTTAAGAAATATAAAAACCCATAGTTCCTAACAAAGGAGTCAGATCAAAACAAAAAGTTCACCATTAGAACTGCCTTGTCCGAAGCCCCTGTATAGGAAACTTTCTGTCCCTTGGCTTGAACAGCAAGGGAAATATATTGACTTGAAAATAAAGAAAAGGGGCAGCTACTACAACATTCTGTCTAAACGGGATATTTTTTTCTTTTTTTCTTTTCCACAGATAGCTTGGCACTGGAACATCGTAGAGGGTTGTTCAATAGCTCATTTTAAAGGAAATTAATTGGATTAAAAACCTTTTGTAACTAAAATAAATTATTTCTAAATCTAGTAAGAGACGATCAGTCCAATGATAAGAAATATAACAACACTCCTAAAAATAGAGTCAAATCAAAACAAAAGTACATCATTAGAATTACCTTGTCTGAAACCCTACTAGATAAATAATGAATCTCGTCATAGTTTTATATTAGAGCTATGACGTGAATAGAAAAATTATAATAAAGAACGACTTTTTGCCTATACTAAATTTTATACGCCACTTAATTATAGTATAGGTTAGTAATTCCACAGATAGCTTGGCACTGGAACATCGTAGAGAGTTGTTTAATGGCTCATTTTAAAGAAAATTAATGGGGTTAAATTTACATTAAAAGACTATCACTGAAATAACAAACCATTCCATACATTGGACTTTGTTAGCTACTTGATTGTTTGAGTTTTTATAATGAAAAACGACCTCTTGCCTATACTAAATTTTATACGCTACTTAATTATAGCATAGGTTAGTAATTCCACAGATAGCTTGGGACTGGAACATCGTAGAGAGTTGTTTAATGGCTCATTTTAAAGGATATTAATTAGGTTAAAAACCTGTTGCATTTATAAAACAATTTATTTTTAAATTCGAATCATTTTTTTCACGAAATTACATTAAATTATAATAAGGAACGACCTCTTGCCTATACTAAATTTTATACGCCACATAATTATAGTATAGGTTAGTAATTCCACAGATAGCTTGGTACTGGAACATCGTAGAGAGTTGTTCATTACATTAAAATCCGAGTTGCAGCGGTAGATAGCAGCCTAGTTTACATTAAAGACCGAAGTGTAATCCATAGTAACTGAATATCCGGGTTGCAGCGGTAGCTAGCAAACCTAGTAAGAGACAATCACGCCCCATAGTAAAAACTAAAGAAACCCATAACTCCTAAAAAAAGATTCAGATCAAAACAAGAAGTACACTATTAGAACTACCTTGTCCAAAACTTCTATATAGCAAACTTACCGTCCTTTGGCTTGAATAACAGAGAAAATATATGGGCTTGAAAATAAAAAAAAATTGACTTTAACCACGATATTCTCCACAAACGGCATCTTTTTTTCTTTCCGCTTTTTTTCCTCCTCAGCTAGCTGGGCATTGGAAAATCATAGAGAGCTGTATAATAGATCATTTTAATGGAAATTGCTACATCTAGTCACTTTTGTAATTAAAAATAAAATAGTTTTTAAGTAGAATCAATTTTGTCAAAAAAAACTACATTTTTGATGTATTTTCATACTGCAGTCTTTTCAAAGATATTTGAATTTTGAAGGAATCAAACAATTCATGGTAATGAGCTCTATAGTAATAATAGCTACTTGTCTTAATAGTAACCGAAACTCTAAAGAACGAAATTTTGATACCAATAGATGCATCAAAGCAAACAGTTCGTGATAACGAACTGTATGTTGTATAGTAAGAGCGACTCGTCTCAATAGTAAAACTTGCCACATCTAGTTCCTTCTGTAATTAAAGTTAAAATATTTTTTTAATAGTTTTTACTATGAGACGATCACGCCCCCTAAAAAAAATGAAAATACATATAAGACCTAGAGATTTATATGCCTCCTTTTTTTAAGTTTAAAAATGGCCGTGACAATTTTTATCCACTTATTATAATAAAGATCGAACTCTTCCCTATACTAACTTGCATAGGCAACTTCACTATAGTTAAGATTACAGTATGTATATTATACATCATTATAAATTATAAAAGGTTCAAATGTTCGAAGATTATAGAGTTGAAAATTTTCCAACATCGGGAATCGGACCCGGGCCTGTTAAGTGAAAGTTAACTATCCTAGCCAGTAAACCATATGGGACCATACAGAAGTGTTTATGATTTAAGAGCCATAGGCATATTATTATTTCACCATACTAATTATAATAAGGCCAAAACAAAATCGTTGACTTGCGACCTTACTTTTGACACATTAGTTAAATATTCATCAGACTTAAAAAATGTTTTGCTAGTTTTACATGAAAGAACGAACCTTAGCCCATAGTAGCAGAAATAAGAATATCTTCCAACAAGATTGAACCTGTAAAGGTGTTGTTTTACCCAATGATTATAATAAAGATCGAACTCTTCCCTATACTAACTTGCATAGGCAACTTAACTATAGTTAAGATTTTATAATAAAGAACGAATATTTTACCGATTATCTACTAATAACCATATGTGACGTAATAAGTGACATGACGTAATATCTAAAACCTATTGTGTACTAATAATTATCCGGGTACAACATTCTGCCTAAACGGGATATTTTTTTTTCTTTTTTTCTTTTTTCTTTGTATCCAGAGATATCTTGGCACTGGAACATCGTAGAGAGTTGTTCAATGGCTCATTTTAAAGGAAATTAATTGGGTGAAAAATCTTTTGTAACTAAAATAAATTATTTCTAAAAGAGAATAAATTTTTCCACCGAAAACTGCATTTTTGATGTCTTTTCACACTGCAGTATTTCAAACATAATACCAGCGGTAAGATTTGAACCCATGCCTCCGAAGAGACTGGTGGCTAACACCAGTGCCTTGGACCACTCGGCCAGGCTGCCTCTCATAAATAATATATATATATGTGAATCTGGGTTGCAGCAGTAGCTAGAAACCTAGTAAGAGACGATCAGTCCAATGCTATGATCCGGGTTGCAGCGGTAGCTAGCAACCTAGTAAGAGACGATCACGTCCAATGTTAAGAAATATAAAAACCCATAATTCCTAACAAAGGAGTCAGATCAAAACAAAAAGTACACCATTAAAACCGCCTTGTCCGAAACCCCTGTATAGGAAACTTTCTGTCCCTTGGCTTGAACAGCAAGGGAAATATATTGGCTTGAAAATCAAGAAAATTGACTTTAACCACGTTATTCTCCCCAAACGGGATATTTTTTTCTTTTTTTTTTTTTGTATCCAGAGATATCTTGGCACTGGAACATCGTAGATAGTTGTTCAATAGCTCATTTTAAAGGAAATTAATTGGGTTAAACACCTATAGTAACTAAAATAAATTATTTCTAAAAGAGAATAAATTTTTCTACCAAAAACTGCATTTTCGATGTCTTTTCACACTGCAGTCTTTCAAACATAATCGCATACCAGCGGTAAGATTTGAACCCACGCCTCCGAAGAGACTGGTGGCTAACACCAGTGCCTTGGACCACTCGGCCAGGCTGCCTCTCATTAATAAATATATATGTGAATTTGGGTTGCAGCAGTAGCTAGCAAACTAGTAAGAGATGATCATTCCAATGCTAAGAAATATAACAAAACTCCTAAAAATAGAGTCAGATCAAAACAAAAGTACATCATTAGAATTACCTTGTCTGAAACCCTACTAGATAAATAATGAATGTCATCATAGTTTTATATTAGAGCTATGACGTGAATAGAAAAACACGAAATTATATTGTTGTTTCTGATGACGCCATGAAATAATATCATTGCGCCGTGACGTCAATAAAATCATTACGCCATGACGTCATAATTACTACTTAAGAACGACAAAGATATAAATTCTCTCATTCTTGATTAAAATCCGGGTTGCAGCGGTAGCTAGCAACCTAGTAAGAGACGATCACGTCCAATGTTAAGAAATATAAAAACACATAGTTCTTAAAAAAAGAGTCAGATCAAAACAAAAAGTACACCATTAGAAACGCCTTGTCCGAAACCCCTGCATAGTAAAATTTCTGTCCCTTGGCTTGAACAGCAAGGGAAATATATTGTCTTGAAAATCAAGAAAAGTGGCAGCTACTACAACATTCTGCCTAAACGGGATATTTTTTTCTTTTTTTTTCTTTTTTTTCCTTTTTGCTTTTCCACAGATAGCTTGGCACTGGAACATCGTAAAGGGTTGTTCAATAGCGCATTTTAAAGGAAATTAATTGGGTGAAAAATCTATAGTAACTAAAATAAATTATTTCTAAAAGAGAATAAATTTTTCCACCAAAAACTGCATTTTTGATGTCTTTTCACACTGCAGTCTTTCAAACATAATCGTATACCAGCGGTAAGAATTGAACCCACGCCTCTGAAGAGACTGGTGGCTAACACCAGTGCCTTGGACCACTCGGCCAGGCTGCCTCTCATAAATAAATATATATGTGAATTTGGGTTGCAGCAGTAGCTAGCAACCTAGTAATAGACGATCAGTCCAATGCTAAGAAATATAAAAACCCAAAACTCCTAAAAATAGAGTCAGATCAAAACAAAAGTACATCATTAGAAATTATTTTTTATAATAAAGAACGACCTCTTGCCTATACTAAATTTTATAGGCCACTTAACTATATTACAATAAGAAACGAACTGATTACTGTATAAGAAGCGTCAGAACTGTAAATGTTCTCATTCTACATTAAAAGACGATCACTGAAATAACAAACCATTCCATACATTGGACTTAGTTAGCTACATGATTGTTTGAGTTTCGTCTCTTACTATTTAAAAGAAGAAAAAGCCGTAGGCTTTTTCCTGTTTGTATTTATAGTTAAAAAACGAACTCAAGTCCAAAGAAACTGAACACTGTGGTTCATTCATATTATCTTCATTATTTTAGCTAGAATGTAAATAAACAAGTTTCTTTTTTAAATTTTAAATTGAAAAGATAGTGCTTTTAATTTATTATATTAAAAGTTCTCGCCGACGGGGAATCGAACCCCCTTCCCCCAGGTAACAAGTAGGCATACTTACCATTAGACTATCGAAAACTTATAAAATAAAAGTTACATATAAGATATGATAATAATTTTTTAATTCGGGTTACATAAAGGCTCGATCATCGAATTTTTACATTAAAGATTACAATAAAAAACGACACCTAGCCAATGTTAACTGAAACATAAATAGGGATTATGTAATTTCCATCAGTATCATGGCTGTAGAGATGGCTGAAACCTAGTAAAGAACAAACCATTACAGTAAAGAACATTTCATGATAAATATTGATCAATGATGCCATAATCATTACAATGAGGACCAAAGTTTATCTAATAGTAACTGTAGCAACATAACATTAAAAAATGATGATTGGAATAAAAAACCATTGCATACATTGGACTTAGTTAGTATATTAAAAGACGATCATTGGAATACGAAACCATTGCATAAATTGGACTTAGTTAGCTACTTGATTGTTTGAGGTTCGTCTCTTACTACTTTAAAGAAGAAAAAGCCTTTAAGAAAAAGTACGCCCCATCAGATGTAATTACGCACTCAAAAGTACCTAACCTTGTTTTACAAACATTACAGTAAAGAACTATCTCTCTCCCATAGTAACTGATATGTTACATTAAAAGACGATCATTGGAATAAAAAGTTATTGCATGTATTGGACTTAGTTAGCTACTTGATCGTTTGAGGTTTGTCTCTTACTATTTCAAAGAAGAAAAAGCCGTAGGCTTATTCGCGTTTGTAATATCCGGGTTGCAGCGGTAGCTAGCAACCTAGTAAGAGACGATCACGTCCAATGTTAAGAAATATAAAAACCCATAGTTCCTAACAGAGGAGTCAGATCAAAACAAAAGTACACCATTAGAACCGCCTTGTCCAAAACCTCTATAAAGGAAACTTACCGCCCTTTGGCTTGAATAACAAAGAAAATATATTGGCTTGAAAATCAAGCAAATTGACTTTTACCACGTTATTCTCCACAAACAGGATATTTTTTCTCTTTTCTTTTGTATCCAGAGATAGCTTGGCACTGGAACATCGTAGAGGGTTGTTCAATAGCTCATTTTAAAGGAAATTAATTGGGTTAAAAACCTTTTGTAACTAAAATAAATTATTTCTAAAAGAGAATAAATTTTTCCACCAAAAACTGCATTTTCGATGTCTTTTCACACTGCAGTCTTTCAAACATAATCGTATACCAGCGGTAAGATTAGAACCCACGCCTCCGAAGAGACTTGTGGCTAATCCGGGTTGTTACATTAAAGAACGAAGTTTTGTCCATAGTAATTGAAGTATTATAAGAAATCATTATATAGATGATTCATTATAGATGAATCATTATAGATGATTCTTTAATGATTAATATTAGACATAAATTAAAATCTTGTTTAGGGTAAAAGAGCAGTATTCAGATTTTAAACCTTAATTACTTTCTGAAAATTTAGGGCCCAACCGATGACCTATCTGCACAATCTGCAGTCGATTGCTCTACCTCTGAGCTACTAACCCTTATTACTAAGAGAGAATTAAAGATGTTTACATGAATATTTTACATTAAAAGACGATCATGGGAATAGCTACTTGATTGTTCGAGGTTCGTCTCTTACTATTTCAAAGAAGAAAAAGCCGGCTTTTTCCTGTTTGTAATCAGTTTATTATCGGGGTTGCAGCGGTAGCTAGTACCTTACATAAAGGTTATAATAATTACTATAAAGACGATTATTGGAATAAAAAATCATTGTATACATTCAATTTAGTTATCTACTTGATTTTCTGATCAGGGTTGCAGCGGTAGCTAGCAACCTAGCAAGAGACGATCACGCCCCATAGTAAAAACTAAAGTAACCCATAACTCCTGAAAAAAGATTAAGATCAAAAAAAGAAGTACACTATTAGAACCGACCTGTCTAAAAATTCTATATAGAAAACTTACCGCCCTTTGGCTTGAATAACATCCGGGTTGCAGCGGTAGCTAGCAACCTAGTAAGAGACGATCACCTCCAATGTTAAGAAATATAAAACCCCCCAACTCCTAAAAAAAGATTCAGATCAAAACAAAAAGTACACCATTAGAACCGCCTTGTCCGAATCTACTATAAAGGAAACTTACCGCCCTTTGGCTTGAATAACAAAGAAAATATATTGGCTTGAAAATCAAGAAAATAGACTTTTACCACGTTATTCTCCACAAACGGGATATTTTTTTCTTTCCGCTTGATTTTTCTCCTCAGCTAGCTGGGCACTGGAAAATCATAGAGAGCTGTATAATAGCTCATTTTAAAGGAAATTGCAACATCTAGTCACTTTTGTATTTAAAAATAAAATACTTTTCATACTGCAGTCTTTTCAAAGATATTTGAATTTTGAAGCAATAAAACAGTTCATGGTAATGAACTCTATAGTAATAATGGCTACTTGTCTCAATAGTAACCGAAACTCCTGGAACCAAAATTTTCTTTTTTGGCTTAATCGCTAAAATTATTATGTAAACTGCAAAAATATTTATGATGCCTAATCAGTAATAGTAATTTTTTAATTTAAAAAAACAAAAATACATGAAAATTCTAAAATTAGTTTGGCTTTTTGTCTCCTGGAAGAAAAATTTTTTTCATCTCAGTTCAAATTTATTATTGTATCCTGGAACCAAACTTTTTTTGGTTTGTAACCCGTAAAGTACATATCTCCATATTATTGTCTCATAATTGCAATTATTTTAGTTTTCAGTCCAGAATCGCTAAACTTATTATGTAAAATGCAAAAATATTTATGGTGTCTAACCAATAATAATAATTTTGTAATTCAAACAAGAGAAATACCTGAAAATTTTAAAATTACAATAAAGAACGACACCTAGCCCATTAAAAATGAAACATAAATAGGGATTATGTAATTTCCATCAGTATCATGGCTGTAGAGACGGATGATACCTAGTAAAGAACAAACCATTACAGCAAAGAACATTTCATGCTAAAGATTGATCAATGATGCCATAATCATAGTTTGTAGCCAGGTCGTCTCTTACTATTCCAATCAAGAAAAAGCCATAGGCTTTTTCCTGTTTGTACTTTCACATCATCCGGGTTGTAGTGGTACCTAGCAACCCTATTAAGAGACGATCACGTCCAATCTTAAGATATATAAAAACCCATAACTCCTAAAAAAAAATCATAATAAAGAGTCAATAATACAACAGTATATGATCCGGGTTGCAGCGGTAGCTAGCAACCTAGTAAGAGACGATCACGTCCAATGTTAAGAAATATAAAAACCCATAGTTCCTAACAAAGGAATCATCCGGGTTGCAGCGGTAGCTAGCAACCTAGTAAGAGACGATCACCTCCAATGTTAAGAAATATAAAACCCCCCAACTCCTAAAAAAAGAGTCAGATCAAAACAAAAAGTACACCATTAAAACCGCCTTGTCCAAATCCTCTATAAAGGAAACATACCGCCCTTTGGCTTGAATAACAAAGAAAATATATTGGCTTGAATATCAAGAAAATTGACTTTTACCACGTTATTCTCCACAAACGGGATATTTTTTTTCTTTCCGCTTTTTTTTCCTCCTCAGCTAGCTGGGCACTGGAAAGTCATAGACAGCTGTATAATAGCTCTTTTTGAAGGCAATTGCAACATCTAGTGCCATTTGTAATTAAAAATAAAATACTTTTTAAAGTAGAATCAATTTTGTCAAAAAAATTGCATTTTTGATGTATTTTCATACTGCAGTCTTTTCAAAGATATTTGAATTTTTAATACAGTAAAGAACGATCTCTCTCCCATACTAACTGATGTATGGTGGTTCCAGGTGTAGTTACATAAAGGACGATTATAGCTCATCATAAATGGTGTTTGTCAATTATCCGGGTTGCAGCGGTAGCTAGCAACCTAGTCTGGGTTGCAGCGGTAACTAGCAACCTAGTAAGAGACGATCACGTCCAATGTTATGAAATATAAAAACTCATAGTTCCTAAAACACGAGTCAGATCAAAACAAAAATTACACAATTAGAACCGCCTTGTCCGAAACCCTGTATAGGAAACTCAGTCCCTTGGCTTGAACAGCAAGGGAAATATATTGGCTTGAAAATCAAGAAAATTACATTAAAATACAATCATTGGAATAACATACCACTGCATACATTGAACTTACATAGCTACTTGATTGCTTGAGGATTGTCTCTTACTATTTCAAAGAAGAAAAAGCCGTAGGCTTTTTCCTGTTTGTAATGATATAGCATAAAAAGTTACATAAAGGATCGATATAGCTAATTAAAAATACATATAGTAACTGAAACATATAATTTTGGAGACCAAAAAGCCTTTCCATGATAATAAATAAAAGTTCAAATAGGGATCCGGGTTGCAGCGCTAGCTAGAAACCTAGTAGGAGACGATCACTCACAATGTTAATAAGAAATAAAAAAACACATAGCTCCTAAAACAAAAGTGAGATCAAAACAAAATTACAATAAAAGACGATCATTGGAATAACAAACAATTGCATACATTGGAATTAGCTAGCTACTTGATTGTTTGAGACTTGTCTCTTACTATTTCAAATCAAGAAAATTGACTTTTACCACGTTATTCTCCACAAACGGGATTTTTTTTTCTTTCCGCTTGGTTTTCCTCCTCAGCTAGCTGGGCACTGAAAAATCCGGGTTGCAGTGGTAGCTAGCAACTTAGTAAGAGACGATCACCTCCAATGTTAAGAAATATAAAACCCCCCAACTCCTAAAAAAAGAGTCAGATCAAAACAAAAAGTACACCATTAGAACCACCTTGTCCGAATCCTCTATAAAGGAAACTTACCGCCCTTTGGCTTGAATAACAAAAGAAAATATATTGGCTTGAAAATCAAGAAAATAGACTTTTACCACGTTATTCTCCACAAACGGGATATTTTTTTCTTTTTTCTTTTTTCTTTTCCACAGATAGCTTGGCACTGGAACATCGTAAAGGGTTGTTCAATAGCTCATTTTAAAGGAAATTAATTGGGTTAAAAATCTATAGTAACTAAAATAAAATATTTCTAAAAGAGAATAAATTTTTCCACCAAAAACTGCATTTTTGATGTCTTTTCACACTGCAGTCTTTCAAACATAATCGTATACCAGCGGTAAGATTTGAACCCACGCCTCCGAAGAGACTGGTGGCTAGCACCAGTGTCTTGGACCACTCGGCCAGGCTGCCTCTTATAATTTGGGTTGCAGCAGCAGCTAGCAACCTAGTAAGAGACGATCAGTCCCATGCTAAGAAATATACAAACCCAAAACTCCTAAAAATAGAGTAAGATCAAAACAAAAGTACATCATTAGAACTACCTTGTCTGAAACCCTACTAGATAAATAATGAATGTCGTCATAGCTTTATATTAGAGCTATGACGTGAATAGAAAAACACGAAATTATATTGTTGTTTCTGATGACGTCATGAAATAATATCATTGCGCCATGACGTCAATAAAATCATTACGCCGTGACGTCATAATTACTACTTAAGAACGACAAAGATGTAAATTCTCTCATTCTTGATTAGAATAATGGTTAGATATAAGCAAGCTATACACAATTTGAAAAAACAGTACTACACAAACAACAGAGATAGTATTTTGAAAAGAGAAAAGCAAAGGTATTCAACCGACCAGGCGTATCGAGAAGTAAAAATTGAGAGAGCAAAACAAAGGTATTCAACCGACCAGGCGTATTGAGAAGTTGCATTAAAAGACGATCACTGGAATAACAAACCATTCCATATATTGGACTTAGTTAGCTACTTGATTGTTTGAGTTTCGTCTCTTACTATTTAAACAAAGAAAAAGCCGTAGGCTTTTTCCTGTTTGTATTTCTTATAATCCGGGTTGCATTTGTAACTAGCAACCTAGTAAGAGACGATCACGTCCAATGTTAAGAAATATAAAAACACCTAACTCCTAAAAAAATCCGGGTTGCAGCGGTAGCTAGCAACCTAGTAAGAGACGATCACGTCCAATGTTAAGAAATATAAAAACCCATACTTCCTAACAGAGAAGTCAGATCAAAACAAAAAGTACACCATTAGAACCGCCTTGTCCGAAACCCCTGTATAGGAAACTTTCTGTCCCTTGGCTTGAACAGCGAGGGAAATATATTGGCTTGAAAATCAAGAAAAGTGGCAGCTACTACAACGTTCTGCCTAAACGGGATATTTTTTTCTTTTTTCTCTTTTCTTTCTTTTCCACAGATAGCTTGACACTGGAACATCGTAGAGGGTTGTTCAATAGCTCATTTTAAAGAAAATTAATTGGGTTAAAAATCTATAGTAACTAAAATAAATTATACACGCTCAAGAGCGAGAAAACTGCATGAAGATAAAATTTGATCATCATTAAAACTTTTCAGGGTGGTCATAACTTTGACATTATTATGTCCGCCATAGTAAGACATGAAGCGAAAGACGTCTTCAAGCTGTCTGTATAGAAATGCAGAGATTTTTGAAACACCATCATATAGTGGAGAAATAGACTATTAGCTAGCCACCTTCGAAATGGCCAGAAACAAGAGTACATATTGCAGTTTTTATGTATAAACTTTGTGCATATGACAAAATTTAGCCGAGGATTCATCATTCGCAGTAATTTGAAGAAACAGAAAGGTACGAGTTTAAAAAAAAATGAGAAAATCTGTGTTTTGTAAGTTTCAGTGAAAGTAATATCTATTTTGCTTAGGAGTCTGAAAAATGTTTGTACGTGCCATGTCCCATTCATTACTGATCTTCTTGTTCGGGGTTCCCAACCAAGGCAGTCCATACCCCTTTAGAGAAAGTGAGCCAGTTACTGAATCAGGAACATACACAGAAGGGGACCTTTTGGCTCGTTCCACCAAAAACCAAACTTTTTGCGATTTCACCTATAGTTTCCAAAGTATTATAATAAAGAACGAACTCTTGCCTATACTAATAAATAGAGGATCGAAATAGTTCATTATAAAAATTATAATAATTTACAATAAGGAAGGAACTTTAACCCATATTAAGTTAAGTATTAAATCAAACGGTTCGTTGTCATAGTAAAGAGATGTGTAATGTCTCATTTTAAAGGAAATTGCTGTATATAGAAACCTTTTGTAACTAATAAAATTAATTTTTATTATAAAACAAATTATTACGATGTGGTAAAGAACTAACTCTAGGCGATAGCAACTAATTTAATTTTGAAACGAAAGAATTACAGTAGAAACCTAAATGGTAGTATAAGTAAGCTACATATAATATCAACCGTCCACCAGGATTTGAACTCGGATCGCAGGATTCAAAATCTTAAGTGCTAACCACTACACCAAGAAACGTGGATATAAGAAAGAATTTTAACAGTATATGATAACTTAAAGACTAAACTCTAACCAGCAGTATTGTCTATCAGATCGTTTTATCTGGGTTGCAGCAGTAGCTAGCAACCTAGTAAGAGACGATCACGTTCATCCGGGTTGCAGCGGTAGCTAGCAACCTAGTAAGAGATCCGGATTGCAGCGGTAGCTAGCAACCTAGTAAGAGACGATCACGTCCAATGTTAAGAAATATAAAAACCCCTAACTCCTAGAAAAATAGTCAGATCAAAACAAAAAGTACACCATTAGAACCGCCTTGTCCGAAACCCCTATAAAGGAAACTTACCACCCTTTGGCTTGAATAACAAAGAAAATATATTGGCTTGAAAATCAAGAAAATTGACTTTAACCACGTTATTCTGCACAAACGGGATATTTTTTTCTTTCTTTTGTTTCCAGAGATAGCCTGGCACTGGAACATCGTAGAGAGTTGTTCAATGGCTCATTTTAAAGGAAATCTCTATATCTAGCGCCTTTTGCACTTAATTTTTTTTATTAATTATTTTTCACGAAAAACTTAATTTTGTATATACAATATTGATCAATGACGTCATAGTCGTTGGATGTAGTACATAAAGGCTCGATCATCAAATTTAAGCTGAAAATAAGTAAAGGACAATTATGCCTCCATATATTCACAGTGATGTATAAGATTTCCCATTACATCTGTAAACTGTTCCACAGTTGCCGGTCCATACCTTGGAAGCTTTTCACTAAACATGCAACATTTCTTTTGGATATTACTATGAAGTTTTGCGAAATACATTAAAAGACCATCATTGGAATTACAGACCATTGCATACATTGGACTTAGTTAGCTACTTGATTGTTTTAGGTTCGTCTCTTACTATTTCAAAGACGAAAAAGCCGTAGGCTTTTTCCTGTTTGTTAAAAGGTTTTTCTGGGTTGTAGTACATAATGGATTGATCCTCGGATGTATCAAACAGTTCTTGGTAACGAACTGTATAGTAAGAGCGCCTCGTCTCAATAGTAACCTTAACTCTAAAAGATAGAATTTTTTTACAATTAGGAACGAACTCTAACCCATAGTAACTGAAGTATTAAATCAAACAGTTCATGGTCATAACAAAGAGCTGTTTTGGCTCATTTTAAAGGAAACTGCTGTATATAAAAACCTTTTGAAATTAACATAAATAATTATTATAATATAATAAACTGTTATGATATGGTAAAGAACTAACTCTAGGCCATAGTAACTAATTAAATTTTGAAAATAAAGAAATACGGCAGAAACCCAAATGGTAATATAAGTAGGATATATTTCATAGAAAACTTCCAACGAGATTTGAACTCAGATTGCAGGATTCAAAGTCCTAAGTGCTAACCACTACACCAAGAAATTTCAATTTAAGAAAGAATTTTAACAGTATATGATAACTTAAAGACCGAACTCTAACCGTCAGTATTGTCAATCAGTTAGTGTTAACAAACTTTATAGTAATTTAAAACAGTTCTCTGTAACGAACTGTATAGTAAGAGCGACTCGTCTCAATAGTGGAGAATATCATGGTTAAAGTCAATTTTCTTGATTTTCAAGCCAATATATTTTCTTTGTTATTAAAGCCAAAGGACGGTAAGTTTGCTGCATAGAAGTTTTGGACATGGCGGTTCTAATAGTGTACTTTTTGTTTTCATCTGAATCTTTTTTCAGGAGTTTATAATAAAGAACGACCTCTTGCTCATACTAAATTTTACATGCCACTTAATTGTAGTGTAGGTTAGTAATTCAACCGATAGCATGGTACTGGAACATCGTAGCGTGTTGTTCAATGGCTCATTTTAAATACATCCGGGTTGCAGCGGTAGGTAGCAACCTAGAAAGAGACGATCACGTCCAATGTTAAGAAATAAAAAAAAAACCATAGTTCCTAAAAAAAGGAGTCAGATCAAAACAAAAAGTACACCATTAGAACCGCCTTGTCCAAAACCCCTGCATAGAAAACTTTCTGTCCCTTGGCTTGAAGAGCAAGGGAAATATATTGGCTTGAAAATCGAGAAAAGTGGCAGCTACTAAAACATTTTGCCTAAACGGGATATTTTTTTTCTTTGTATCTAGAGATAGCTTGGCACTGGAACATCGTAGATAGTTGTTCAATAGCTCATTTTAAAGGAAATCTCTAGATATAGTGCTTTTTACACTTCATTTTTTTTTTATTAATTATTTTTCACTAAAAACTTAATTTTTTATATGCAATATTGATCAATGACGTCATAGTCGCTGGATGTAGTTAGTATTAAAAAGGCTCGATCATCAAATTTAAGCTGAAACTAAGTAAAGGAAAATTATGCCTCCATATTTTCACAGTGAAGTATAAGATTTCCCATTATCCGGGTTGCAGCGGTAGCTAGCAACCTAGTAATAGACGATCACGTCCAATGTTAAGATATATAAAAACCCATAGTTCCTAACAAAGGAGTCAGATCAAAACAAAAAGTACACCATTAGAACCGCCTTGTCCAAAATCCCTGTATAGTAAACTTTCTGTCCCTATTGGCTTGAAAATCAAGAAAAGTGGCAGCTACTACAACATTCTGCCTAAACGGGATATTTTTTTTTTCTTTTGTATCCAGAGATAGCTTGGCACTGGAACATCGTAGAGAGTTGTTCAATGGCTCAATTTAAAGGAAATTAATTGGGTTAAAAATCTATAGTAACCAAAATAAATTATTTCTAAAAGAGAATAAATTTTTACACCAAAAACTGCATTTTTGATGTCTTTTCACACTGCAGTCTTTCAAACATAATCGTATACCAGCGGTAAGATTTGAACCCACGCCTCCGAAGAGACTGGTGGCTAAAACCAGTGTCTTGGACTACTCGGCCAGGCTGTCTCTCCGGGTTGCAGTGGTAGCTAGCAACCTAGTAAGAGACGATCACGTCCAATGTTAAGAAATATAAAAACCCATAGTTCCTAATAAAGGAGTCAGATCAAAACAAAAAGTACACCATTAGAACCGCCTTGTCCGAAACCCCTGTGTAGTAAACTTTCTGTCCCTTGGCTTGAACAGCAAGGGAAATATATTGGCTTTAAAATCAAGAAAAGTGGCAGCTACTACAACATTCTGCCTAAACGGGATACTTTTTTTCTTTTGTATCCAGAGATAGCTTGGCACTGGAACATCGTAGATAGTTGTTCAATGGCTCATTTTAAAGGAAATTAATTGGGTTAAAAATCTATAGTAACTAAAATAAATTATTTCTAGAAGAGAATAGATTTTTCCACCAAAAACTGCATTTTTGATGTCTTTTCACACTGCAGTCTTTCAAACATAATCGTATACCAGCGGTAAGATTTGAACCCACGCCTCCGAAGAGACTGGTGGCTAACACCAGTGCTTTGGACCACTCGGCCAGGCTGGCTCTCATAAATAAATATATATGTGAATTTGGGTTGCAGCAATAGCTAGCAACCTAGTAAGAGACGATCAGTCCAATGCTAAGAAATATAAAAACCCAAAACTCCTAAAAATAGAGTCAGATCAAAACAAAAGTAAATCATTAGAACTACCTTGTCTGAAACCCTACTAGATAAATAATGAATGTCATCATAGTTTTATATTAGAGCTATGACGTGAATAGAAAAACACGAAATTATTTTGTTGTTTCTGAAGACGTCATGAAATAATAATACCATTGCGCCATGACGTCATGAAATAAAATCATTACGCCGTGACGTCATAATTACTATATAAGAAACCTCAAAACTGTAAATGGTCTCATTAATGAATACATAATGGTTAGAGCAAAGCAAGCTACACGTAAGTTAAAAAATCAGTACTACAAAAAAACAGAGATAGTAACTTGAAAAGAAAAAGCAAAGGTAATCAACTGACCAGGCGTATCGAGAAATAATAATTGAGAGTGCAAAACAAAACAGCAAGATGTGTTATCACAATGATGAAGATTATAGACATGCGAAAATTGAGACAGCCAAACAAAAGATCAAGGAGTGTTATCACAATGATGAAGATTATAGACATGCGAAAATTGAGACAGCCAAACAAAACATCAAGGAGCGTTATCACAATGATGAAGATTATAAACATGCAAATTTACATTAAAAGACGATCATTTGAATAACAAACCTTTGCATACATTGGACCTAGTTAGCTACTTGATTGTTTGAGGTTTGTCTCTTACTATTTGAAATAAGATAAAGCCGTAGGCCTTTTCCTGTTTGTAATCATATAGCCTAGAATGAATCCCAGTTGAAACTGATGGGGGTTAGAGCGGTAGCTAGTTTTTTTTGTTATTAAAAACAAAATATTTTTTAAATAGAATCAATTTTGAAAAAAAATGCATTCTCATGAACAAGCTTGATGAATGACATTATAATCGTATATAGGTTATAACCATATAAGACGTAATAAGTGAATGCAATATTTATACACGTTCATCTCTCAACAAGATAATTTTATTTTATTTTAGTTCTAAGCTTAGGATCGCTAAAGTTATTATGTAAACTGCAAAAATATTTATGGTGTCTGAGCAATAATTATAATCTTTTAACTAAAATTAGAAAACTACCTGAAAGTTAAAAAAATAAATTTATTTAACTGCAAAGTGCAAAAATGGTTATGGTGCCTGACCACTAATCCAAGTTGCAGCGGTAGCTATCAACCTAATAAGAGACGGTCACGTCCATTGTTAATAAATATAATAACCAATAACTATTAAAAATAGAGTCAGATCAGAATCTTGCTGAGGACTGCCCTTGGACAGAAGGCTGAAATATTCATTCAAAATATCTCCAATGTCTTACAAAAAGATTTCTGTATTGTTCTTCGGGGTTTTGCTGTTTGCTATGGAAGGCAGTGTGGTCTTCGCGTTATTTTATGCCTCCTCCCCATGACATTTTCTTTCCTTACAGCTTTTTTTTGCATTGCGGCATTTTTTTTAATGTGGAATTGGAATTAAATTTGAAAATATTTTTTCCACAAAAAATTAGAATCTAGAGAAAAATGTTCAAGGTACAAAAATACATCATCTTTCAATTTTTCAATCTGTTCTGTAGTATAGAAGACATAAATGTCTTCAAATCTTTGAAAATATTTTTCGAATTCTCCTGTTATTGTATTAGATTTAAAATCTTCTTTTATGTTAGATTGGAAACATAAACAATTAAGAAACCCTCCCTTTACGTTTTAACTTCTGAGAAGTGTTTTATGAAATATCTTTTTAAAATCAAGAAATGTAAAAGGGTGTTCCTTTAAATATTTTTTTATTAAGAATTTGATGCAGCTAATGCGCATCTTTCCATCCTTTGTCGGCTTTTTTGTCCACTCTGATTGTTTTAAATAGTACAATGCAATTGACACTGATTCGTCTTCATACCATTTTTCAAGGTTTTCTTTTAGGATGAAAATTAATCTTTGCCTTTTCACTTTCTCCTTGAGTTTAACATTTTCAAAATTAACACCGTCAGGTATTATGTGTGTTTCTTTTCCAGACCATTGGATTAGAAAATTTTTGGCCCTTTCTTCAAACATATCCAGAAAATTCTGATTATCCTCAATTGATGAGTATCTTGAAGTGGATTGAGTTTCTTGATTTGTCATATTTGATTTATTTTTCATTTGTATGGCAAGAGTATTCTTGAGATTATTCATATAGATATAGTAGTTCCAGATCCTGATTGGTAAGTAACAGGTCTTTTAGGATTGAAATTGCAATCTAGAAGATGTGCATGAAGTCTTTCCAATGTCAAAATGGCTGGACATCCATGGTTGTTACAAGTCAAGGTTAGTCTTGAAAGAAAATTTTTCAGGATCCTTGGAGCAGGCTTTAGAGCATCAATAGTTATTAGAGTTTCTGTGGATGAAAAAACAATGATAAAATTATTTGGTGAGATCCTTGATAAGGTAGCTAACATCAGGGATGTATACCCCACAATGCATTGTGACAGTTGCGAGCAGATAAAGACAAAAAACCAATTGAAGAGTCTAAGATCCCTTTCAAATAAGAAAGGTTTTGATGTAATGATGGCCACGATTTTAGAACACCTACAACAGGACATACCCAAAGATGACAGAGAACAGCTAATTTATTGTACAGGTTGGAAAGAGGATGTCATAGATTCATTCTCTGTCTGTGATTACTGTGCTGGGAAAATGTTGAAAAGTCAGGAGAATGTCCGATCAGTATTAAATAACCTTCACATAGACTGTACACCGGAATTACATTAAAGGACGATCACTGAAATAACAAACCATTCCATACATTAGTTAGCTACTTGATTGTTTGAGTTCCGTCTCTTACTATTTAAAAGAAGAAAAAGCCGTAGGCTTTTTCCTATTTGTATTTACAGTAAAAATTACAGTAAAGAACAAACTTCCAGCCCATAGTAACTAAAAAAATATTATAATTAATATTAAAGATTGATCAATGATGTCATAATCGTAGGATGTAGCCAGGTCGTCTCTTACTATTCCAATTAAGAATTATATTAAAAGACGATCATTAGGAGATCATACATAAGGGATTGATACTGAAAAGGTAATGAACTGTGTAGTAAGAGCGACTCGTCTCAATAGTAACCGAAACTCTAAAAACGAAATACCAATAGATACATCCAATAGATACATCAAAAGAATGGAATTTTTATGCTGATTTTAAATATATAAGTTTCATCAGGTTTGCTATTACCCATCAAAAGTTACGAGCCTGGTAAAATTTGTACAATAAAGAACGAACTTTAGCCCATAGTAACAGAAATAAGAATATCCGGGTTGCAGCGGTAGCTAGTAACCTAATAAGAGACGATCAAGTCCAATGATAAGATATATGAAAACCCATAACTCCTAAAAAAAATTCAGATCAAAACAAAAAGTACACCATTAGAACCGCCTTATCCAAAACCCCTGTATAGCAAACTTTCTGTCCCTTGGCTTGAACAGCAAGGGAAATATATTCGCTTGAAAATCAAGAAAAGTGGCGGTTACTACAACATTCTGCCTAAACGGCATATTTTTTTTCTTTCTTTTCCACAGATAGCTTAGCACTGGAACATCGTAGAGAAATGCTCAATGGCTCATTTTAAAGAAAATTAATTGGGTTGAAAATCTTTTGTAACTAAAATAAATTATTTCTAAAAGAGAATAAATTTTCCCACTAAAACTGTATTTTTGATGTCTTTTCATGCTGCAGTCTTTGAAAGATATTTGATTTTTGTACATAAATCATAATCGTATACCAGCGGAAAGATTTAAACCCATGCCTCCGAAGAGACTGATGGCTAAAACCAGCACCTTGGACCACTCGGCCACGCTGCCTCTCATAACTATATAAGTGAATCCGGGTTGCAGCAGTAGCTAGCAACCTAGTAAGAGACGATCAGTCCAATGCTAAGAAATATAAAAACCCGGAACTCCTAAAAATAGGTTATATTAAAGAAAGAACTATTGCCTATACTAATTGAACTACAAAGCCAACCATTAGACTAATATGAAGGATGGGTCTAGTTAATTACTTAAACCCGGATTGTTTAATAGGTTGCTAGCTACCGCTGCAACCTAGATATTCTTATTTCTGCTACTATGGGCTAAGGTTCGTTCTTTCATGTAAAACTAGCAAAACATTTTTTAAGTCTGATGAAGATTTAACTAATGTGTCAAAAGTAAGGTTGCAAGTCGACGATTTTGTTTTGGCCTTATTATAATTGTTATGGTGAAATAATAATATGCATATGGCTCTTAAATCATACTTCTTTATGGTCCCATATGGTCTAGTGGCTAGGATAGTTAACTTTCACTTAACAGGCCCGGGTTCGATTCCCGGTGTGGGATCCGGGTTGCAGCGGTAGCTAGCAACCTAGTAAGAGACGATCACGTCCAATGTTAAGAAATATAAAAACCCATAACTCCTAAAAAAAGGAGTCAGATCAAAACAAAAAGTACACCATTAGAACTGCCTTATCTGAAAGCCCTGTAAAGGAAACTTACCGTCCTTTGGCTTGAATAACAAAGAAAATATATTGGCCTGAAAATCAAGAAAATTGACTTCAACCACGTTATTCTCCTCAAACGGGATATTTTTTTCTTTCTTTCTTTTGTTTCCAGAGATAGCTTTGCACTGGAACATCGTAGAAAGTTGTTCAATGGCTCATTTTAAAGGAAATTTATTGGGTTAAAAACCTTTTGTAACTAAAACAAATTATTTTAAAACAGGATAAACTTTTCCACTAAAAACTCTATTTTTGATGTCTTTCCATACTGCTGTCTTTTCAAAGACATTTGATTTTTGAAGCAATCAAAAAGTTTTATAATAATTACAGTAAAGAACGATCTCTCCCCCATACTGACTGATATATGGTGGTTCCAGGTGTAGTTACATAAAGGACGAATATAGTTACATTAAAAGACGACACCTAGTAAGAGAAGATAAGGCCCTTTAGTACATAAAGGATCGATAGAGTTCGTTATAAATGGAGACTATGTAAGTTTCATCGGATATAACTGAAACCTAGTAAAGAACACACCATGGCACATAGTAACCAAAAGTTAAGATAGTACAAGCATCGTCTCTTGCTATTCCAACTAAGAAAAAGCCATAGGCTTTTTCCTGTTTGTAATCCGGGTTGCAGCGGTAGATTGCAACCTAGTAATAGACGATTCATGTCCCATACTAACAAATACAGTAGCCCATAACATATACTAGTTAATGATATAGTAATGATATGGTTTTATTGATAGCTGAATTACAAATTAAATAAATTACATTAAAAGACGATCATTGGAATAAAAATTTATTGCATGCATTGGACTTAGTTAGCTACTTGATCGTTTGAGGTTCATCTCTTACTATTTCTATTTTCTTCTATAAAGAAGAAAAAGCCGTAGGCTTTTTCCTGTTTGTAATATTTTCCTGTTTTTTATCAGGGTTAAAGCGGTATCCGGGTTGCATCGGTAGCTACCAACCTAGTAAGAGACGATCACGTCCAATGTTAAAAAATAAAAAAACCCATACCTCCTAAAAAAGGAGTCAAATCAAAACAAAAAGGACACCAGTAGAACCGCCTTGTCCGAAACCCCTGTATAGGAAATTTTCTGTCATTTGGCTTGAACAGCAAGGGATATATATTGGCTTGAAAATCAAGAAAATTAACTTTAACCAGGTTATTCTCCACAAACGGCATATTTTTTTTTGTTTCTTTTCCACAGATATCTTGGCACTGGAACATCATAGAGAGTTTTTCAATAGCTCATCTTAAAGGAATTTATTTGGGTTCAAAATCTTTAGTGACTAATATAAATTGTATCTAAGAGAGAATGAATTTTTCCACCAAAAACTGCATTTTTGATGTCTTTTCATGCTGCAGTCTTTTCAAAGATATTTGATTTTTGTTTTCCGGGTTGCAGCGGTAGCTAGCAACCTAGTAAGAGACGATCCAATGTTAATATGTCCAATGTTAAGAAATATAAAAACCCATAACTCCTAAAAAAGGAGTCAGATCAGAACAAAAAGTACATCATTAGAACCGCCTTATCCGAAACCCCTATAAAGGAAACTTACCGCCCTTTGGCTTGAATAACAAAGAAAATATATTTGCTTGAAAATCAAGAAAATTTACTTCAACCACGTTATTCTCCACAAACGGGATATTTTTTTCTTTCTTTCTTTTGTTTTCACAGATAGCTTGGCACTGGAACATCGTAGAGAGTTGTTCAATGGCTCATTTTAAAGAAAATTTCTAGATATAGGGCCATTTGTACTTAATTTGTTTTTTAAATTTATTATTTTTTACGAAAAACTTAATTTTTTATACACAATATTGATCAATGACGTCATAGTCGTTGGATGTAGTTAGTATCCGGGTTGCAGTGGTAGCTAGCAACCTATTAAGAGACGTCACGTCCAATGTTAAGAAATATAAAAACCCATAGCTCCTAAAAAAGGAGTCAGATCAAAACAAATCCGGGTTGCAGCGGTAGCTAGCAACCTAGTAAGAGACGATCACGTCCAATGTTAAGAAATATAAAAACCCATAGTTCCTAAAAAAGGAGTCAGATCAAAACAAAAAGTACACCATTAGAACCGCCTTGTCCGAAACCCCTGTATAGGAAACTTTCTGTCCCTTGGCTTGAACAGAAAGGGAAATATATTGGCTTGAAAATCAAGAAAAGTGGCAGCTACTACAACATTCTTCCTAAACGGGATATTTTTTTCTTTTTTTTTCTTTGTTTCCAGAGATAGCTTGGCACTGGAACATCGTAGAGGGTTGTTCAATAGCTCATTTTAAAGGAAATTAATTGGGTTAAAAACCTTTTGTAACTAAAATAAATTATTTCTAAAAGAGAATAAATTTTTCCACCAAAAACTGCATTTTCGATGTCTTTTCACACTGCAGTCTTTCAAACATAATCGTATACCAGCGGTAAGATTTGAACCCACGCCTCCGAAGAGACTGGTGGTTAACACCAGTGCCTTGGACCACTCGGCCAGGTTGCCTCTCATAAATAATATATATGTGAATCCGGGTTGCAGCAGTAGCTAGCAATCTAGTAAGAGACGATCAGTCCAATGCTAAGAAATATAACAAAACTCCTAAAAATAGAGTCAGATCAAAACAAAAGTGCATCATTAGAATTACCTTGTCTGAAATCCTACTAGATAAATATTGAATGTCGTCATAGTTTTATATTAGAGCTATGACGTGAATAGACAAACACGAAATTATATTGTTGTTTCTGAAGACGTCATGAAATAATATCATTGCGCTATGACGTCAATAAAATCATTACCTTGTGACGTCATAATTACTATATAAGAAGCTTCAGAACTGTAAAAGTTCACATTCATAATTACATAATGGTTTCAATCAAGCAAGCTGCACGGATATTGAAAAAACAGTACTACACAAACAACAGAGATAGTATCTTGAAAAGAAAAAAACAAAGGTATTCAACCGACCAGGCATATCGAGAAGTAATCAAACAAAACAGCAAGATGTGTTATCACAATGATGAAGATTATAGACATGCAAAAATTGAGACAGCCAAACAAAAGATCAAGGAACGGTATGATAATGATGAATATTACAGAGAAGCAAGAATTGAGCAGGCTAGACAAAAGATCAAGGAGCGTTATCATAATGATAAACTTTATAGAGAAGCAACAATTGAGAAGGCTAGACAAAAGAGCAAGGAACGGTATGATAATGATGAAGATTACCGAAACAAACATAAGAAAAAAGTTGCTACCAGAATAATGGGTAGATACTGGGGTGACAAAAGCTATAATGAAAAAATTAAATTCTCTGCGAGGTTGTACCGAAGAACGCATAAGGACAAAGGGAAAAATTACATTCAGAAATGCAAGAAGATGGCAAAAATGCAGGCTGATCTTTGTAAATTGAGAAACATTTTACGCATGTTTTATCGGGATCACGAAAAGTATTCAAAATTACAGATTAAAATTCTCTTTGAAAGAGCGGATGCTGTTGAAAAGTCGGCTAGAAATTCTTTGGCAAAGCTTCATAGTAATATCCAAAAGAAATGTTGTCAGTTTAACGAAAAGCTTCCAAGGTATGGATTGGCAACTGCGGAACAGTTTATAGATGCAATGGAAAATGTTCGACAACACAGTGAATATACGGAGGCGTACTTCTTTGAAAATTCGTATATTAATTTTGGAAGGAGCAATTGCAGTTTATGTAGCAGCAATAAAAACATATATACAAGCATACCTATCAACAGCGAAGGAAAAGCAATGTTTTTCAATTATGGCGAAAACGAGCCTGTTAGGGTTATTAGTAAATGTGTTTGTAAGACTAATGATTTAGAACAAATTCCTGGAACACCGACTCAAGAAAAAAGCATTTCTAACTGTGTTTTAAACAGTTCTTTTAGTTCTACTGAATATTTGGCAAAAAATTCTCTGTATAGTAGAACAAACTGTCCTGAAAAGTACGAGACAACTATTGAAGAATGCTCTGAATCTAGATCTGACAAGGAAATTATGATGGCTGAAGTCACCTATAACAATCTGAGTAAACATTCAAAACCAAAAATTGGGCAGCAGGTTACTTGGCAATGTCACCCTGATATCTGCAAGCTCTATCCGATGGATATTGAATTATTTCAAATTCTTTTTGATATCCTTGAAAATAATATAGCATTAAAATTTTCAACTGACAAAGTGGTTAATTTCTACCTTGGCGGCTTGGATTATTGTGAAATCAATTACAGGGACACAAGAAAGCATGGGCATTCGTTATACTGTAGCCCAAATGAGGGATGTCAGAGCTATTTGCGTTCTCTAAGGGCACTAGCTCCACATTTTCCTGTCTTGAACTGTTTCATTAATAGCGTATATAAGGCAGTATCAAAATGTAAGATTATACAACATATTAATCTACTAAAAGTCGAGGGCTCGTACAAGGAACTAAGTCATTACATAGAAGAAGTGTCAAGTAGACTCTGTCGTAATAATAGTTAGTATAATAAAGAACGACCTCTTGCCTATACTAAATTGTATACGCCACTTAATTATAGTATAGGTTAGTTATTCAACAGATAGCATGGCACAGGAACATCGTAGAGAGTTGTTCAATGGCTCATTTTAAAGGAAATTGATGCGGTTGAAAACCTTCAGTAATCCGGGTTGCAGCGGTAGCTAGCAACCTAGTAAGAGACGATCACGTCCAATGTTAAGAAATATAAAAACCCCTAACTCCTAAAAAAAGAGTCAGATCAAAAAAAAGTACACCATTAGAACCGCCTTGTCCGAAATCCCTATAAAGGAAAGTTACCGCCCTTTGGCTTGAATAACAAAGAAAATATATTGGCTTGAAAATCAAGAAAATTGACTTTAACCACGTTATTCTCCACAAACCGCATATTTTTTCTTTCTTCTTTTCACCGATAGCTTGACACTGGAACATCGTAGAGAATTGTTCAATGGCTCATTTTAAAGGAAATCTCTATATCTAGTGCCATTTGTACTTATTTTGTTTTTGAAAAATAGAATCAATTTTTTACGAAAAAATTAATTTTTTATGTACAATATTGATCAATGACGTCATAGTCGTTGGATGTAGTTAGTACATAATAATTACCGACGTGAGATTTAAAATGTATTTCCAGACCGAAAAATTCGATTTTTTATATATCTTATTTTTCAGTTTAGAATCGCTAAAGTTATTTTAGTCAAACTGCAAAAATATTTATGATATCTGAGCAATAAATTAATCTTAAAATAATTTTAATCTTAAATTTAAAATTATAATAAAGAACGACCTCTTACCTATACTAAATTTTATACGCAACTTAATTATAGTATAGGTTAGTAATTCAACAGATAGCATGGCACTGCAACATTGTAGAGAGTTGTTCAATGGCTCATTTTGAAGGAAATTAATGGGGTTAAAAACCTTTTGTAATTAAAACATTGAAGCTGCTTGTATATATTCCGGACTGCAATGGTAGTTACATTAAAAGACAATCGTTGGAATAACAAACCATTGCATACATTGGACTTAGTTAGCTGTCAGATTTTTTATAATAAAGAACGACCTCTTGGCTATACTAAATTTTATAGGCCACTTAACTATAGGCTAGTACAGTTATTATATTTAAGGTCAATATATTAAAATTTTCCACTAAAAGAACCGGGTTGCAGCGGTAGCTAGCAACCTAGTAAGAGACGATCACGTCCAATGTTAAGAAATAAAAAAACTCATAGCTCCTAAAAAAGCAGTCAGATCAAAACAAAAAGTATACCAATAGAACCGCCTAGTCCCAAACCCCTGTATAGGAAACTTTCTGTCCCTTGGCTTGAACAGCAAGGGAAATATATTGGCTGGAAAATCAAGAAAAGTGGCAGCTACTACAACATTCTGCCTAAACGGGATATTTTTTTCTTTTTTCTACTTTTCCATTACAGTAAAGAACGATCTCTCGCCCATTGTAACTGATATACGGTGGTTCCAGGGGTATTTTCCGGGTTTTATAGTAAAGAAAGAACTATAGCCTATAGTAGTTGAACTACAAAGCAAACCATTAGACTAATATGAAGGATGGGTCTAGTTAATTATTGATGGGAATTATGGAAGTTTAATCGGTATCGGCTGTAGAGATGGCAGAAACCTAGTAAAGAATAAATCATGGCACATTTTAGATTTAGTTAGCTGCCTGATTCTTTGAAGTTCGTCTCTTACTATTCCAAATAAGAAAAAGCCATAGGCTTTTTCCTGTTTGTAATCATAGTTGCAGCGGTGTACACTATTAGATCCAGATTGCAGCGGTAGCTAGCAACCTAGTAAGAGACAATAACGTCCAATGTTAAAAAATATAATAACCCGTAACTCCTAAAAGTAGAGTCAGATCAAATCCAGGTTGCATCGGTAGCTAGCAACCAGGTAAGAGGCGATCACCTCCAATGTTAAGATATATAAAACCCCCCATCTCCTAAAAAAAGATTCAGATCAAAACAAAAAGTACACCATTAGAACCACCTTGTCCTGAAGTGTTATAAGGAATCCGGGTTGCAGCAGTAGCTACTCTAAAGATCGAATACTAGTCCCTAGTAATTATTATAATAAAGAACGAACCCTCGCTTATACTAGCTCAAATCTTTAATATATTCCGGGTTGCAATGGTAGTCACATTAAAAGACAATCGTTGGAATAACAAACAATTGCATACATTGGACTTAGTTAGCTGCCTGATTTTTTAAGAGTCGTCTCTTACTACTCCAGAGAAGAAAAAGCCGTATGCTTTTTCCTGTTTGTAATCAGGGTTTACATAATCTGATTTGTCAATCTGGGTTGCAGCGTTAGTTATAATAAAGACCGATCTGTAGTCCATAGTAACTGAAGTCTTATAAGATACAGTAAAGTCAAATCTGGGTTGCAGCGGTAGCTAGCAACCTAGTTTATAGTAAAGAACGACCTCTAACCCATGTTAATAGATCCGGGTTTCTGTTACATTAAAGGACGATCTTTGAAATAACATTATTTATCCGGGTTGCAGCGGTAGCTAGGAACCTAGTAAGAGACGATCACCTCCAATGTTAAGAAATATAAAACCCCCCAACTCCTAAAAAAAAAGAGTCAGATAAAACAAAAATTACACCATTAGAACCGCCTTGTCCGAATCCTCTATTAAGGAAACTTACCGCCCTTTGGCTTGAATAACAAAGAAAATATATTGGCTTGAAAATCAAGAAAATAGACTTTTACCACGTTATTCTCCACAAACGGGATATTTTTTTCTTTTTTCTTTTTTCTTTTCCACAGATAGCTTGGCACTGGAACATTGTAGAGGGTTGTTCAATAGCTCATTTTAAAGGAAATTAATTGGGTTAAAAATCTTTAGTAACTAAAATAAATTATTTCTAAAAGAGAATAAATTTTTCCACCAAAAACTGCATTTTTGATGTCTTTTCACACTGCAGTCTTTCAAACATAATCGTATACCAGCGGTAAGATTTGAACCCACGCCTCCGAAGATACTGGTGGCTAACACCAGTGTCTTGGACCACTCGGCCAGGCTGCCTCTTATAATTTGGGTTGCAGCAGTAGCTAGCAACCTAGTAAGAGACGATCAGTCTCATGCTAAGAAATATAAAAAACCAAAACTCCTAAAAATAGAGTAAGATCAAAACAAAAGTACATCATTAGAACTACCTTGTCTGAAACCCTACTAGATAAATAATGAATGTCGTCATAGCTTTATATTAGAGCTATGACGTGAATAGAAAAACACGAAATTATATTGTTGTTTCTGATGACGTCATGAAATAATATCATTGTGCCATGACGTCAATAAAATCATTACGCCGTGACGTCATAATTACTACTTAAGAACGACAAAGATGTAAATTCTCTCATTCTTGATTAGAATAATGGTTAGATCGAAGCAAGCTATACGCAATTTGAAAAAACAGTTCTACACAAACAACAGAGATAGTATCTTGAAAAGAGAAAAGCAAAGGTATTCAACCGACCAGGCGTATCGAGAAGTAAAAATTGAGAGAGCAAAACAAAGGTATTCAACCGACCAGGCGTATCGAGAAGTAATAATTGAGAGAGCAAAACAAAACAGCAAGATGTGTTATCACAATGATGAAGATTATAGACATGCAAAAATTGAGACAGCCAAACAAAAGATCAAGGAGAGTTATCACAATGATGAAGATTACCGCATCAAATATAAGAAAAACCAAAAGCAAAGGTATTCAACCATCCAGGTGTATCGAGAAGTAAAAATTGAGACAGCCAAACAAAAGATCACGGAGCGTTACTGGGGTGACAAAATCTATAATGAAAAAATTAAATTCTCTGCGAGGTTGTACCGAAGAACGCATAAGGACAAAGGGAAAAATTACATTCAGAAATACAAGAAGATGGCAAAAATGCAGGCTGATCTTTGTAAATTGAGAAACATTTTACGCATGTTTTATCGGGATCACGAAAAGTATTCAAAATTACAGATTAAAATTCTCTTTGAAAGAGCGGATGCTGTTGAAAAGTCGGCTAGAAATTCTTTGGCAAAGCTTCATAGTAATATCCAAAAGAAATGTTGTCAGTTTAACGAAAAGCTTCCAAGGTATGGATTGGCAACTGCGGAACAGTTTATAGATGCAATGGAAAATGTTCGACAACACAGTGAATATACGGAGGCGTACTTCTTAGAAAATTCGTATATTAATTTTGGAAAGAGCAATAGCAGTTTATGTAGCAGCAATAAAAATATATATACAAGCATACCTATCAACAGCGAAGGAAAAGCAATGTTTTTAAATTATGGCGAAAATGAGCCTGTTAGGGTTATTACTAAATGTGTTTGTAAGACTAATGATTTAGAACAAATTCCTGGAACACCGACTCAAGAAAAAAGCATTTCTAACTGTGTTTTAAACAGTTCTTTTAGTTCTACTGAATATTTGGCAAAAAATTCTCTGTGTAGTAGAACAAACTGTCTTGAAAAGTACGAGACAACTATTGAAAAATGCTCTAAAACTAGATCTGACAAGGAAATTATGATGGCTGAAGTCACCTATAACAATCTGAGTAAACATTCAAAACCAAAAATCGGGCAGCAGGTTACTTGGCAATGTCACCCTGATATCTGCAAGCTCTATTCGACGGATATTGAATTATGTCAAATTCTTTTTGATATCCTTGAAAATAATATAGCATTAAAATTTTCAACTGACAAAGTGGTTAATTTTTTACATTAAGGGACGATCATTGCAATAACAAACCATTGCAGACTTTGGACTTAGTTAGCTACTTGATTGTTTGAGGTTCGTCTCTTACTATTTCAAAGAAGAAAAAGCCGTAGGCTTTTTCCTGTTTTTATCTAGTAAGAGACGATCACAACCAAGAGATAGCTTGGCACTGGAATTTACAGTAAAGAACGATCTCTCATGCATAGTAACTGATATATGGTGGTTCCAGGGGTAGTTACTTGTGGTTCGTCTCTTACTATTTCAAACAAGAAAAAGCCGTAGGCTTTTTCCTGTTTGTAATGATATAGTTACACTAAAAGACGATCATTGGACGATCATAAGACCCGGGTTGCAGCGGTAGCTAGCAACCTAGTAAGAGACGATCACGTCCAATGTTAAGAAATATAAAAACCCATAGTTCCTAACAAAGGAGCCAGATCAAAACAAAAAGTACACCATTAGAACCGCCTTGTCCGAAACCCCTGTATAGGAAACTTTCTGTCCCTTGGCTAGAACAGCAAGAGAAATATATTGGCTTGAAAATCAAGAAAATTGACTTTAACCATGTTATTCTCCCCAAACGGGATATTTTTTTCTCTTTTCTTTTTTTTTCTTTTCCACAGATAGCTTGGCACTGGAACATCGTAGAGGGTTGTTCAATAGCTCATTTTAAAGGAAATTAATTGGGTTAAAAATCTATAGTAACTAAAATAAATTATTTCTAAAAGAGAATAAATTTTTCCACCAAAAATTTATAATAAAGAACGAATATTTTACCGATTATCTACTAATAACCATATATGACGTAATACGTGACATATACTTATAGCTTAGGCTAGTAATTCCACAGATAGCTTGGCATTTGAACATTGTAGAGAGTTGTTCAATACCTTATTTTAAAGGAAATTAATGGGGCTATTATAATAAAGATCGAACTCTTCCCTATACCAACTTGCATAGGCAACTTCACTATAGTGAAGATTACAGTATTTATATTATACATCATTATAAATTATAAAAGGTTCGAATGTTCGAAGATTATAGAGTTAAAAATTTTCCCACACCGGGAATCGAACCCGGTCCTCTTAAGTCTATAATAAAGATCAAACTCTTCCCTCTACTAACTTGCATAGGCAACATAACTTGCATAGGAACCCGGGCCTGTTAACTGAAAGTTAACTATCCTAGCCACTAAACCATATGGGACCATAAAGAAGTATGATTTAAGAGCCATATGCATATTATTATTTCACCATACCAATTATAATAAGGCCAAAACAAAATCGTCGACTTGCAACCTTACTTTTGACACATTAGTTAAATCTTCATCAGACTTTAAAAATGTTTTGCTAGTTTTACATCCGGGTTGCAGCGGTAGCTAGCAACCTAGTAAAAGACGATTATGTCTAATGTTAAGAAATATAAAAAACCCTAGCTCCTAAAAAAAGGTCAGGTCAAAACAAAAAGTACACCATTAGAACCACCTTGTCCGAAACCCCTGTATAGGAAACTTTCTGTCCCTTGGCTTGAACAGCAAGGGAAATATATTGGCTTGAAAATCAAGAAAATTGACTTCAACCACGTTATTTTCCACAAACGGGATATTTTTTTCTTTCTTTCTTCTTTTCCTCAGATAGCTTTGTACTGGAACATCGTATAGAGCTGTTCAAAGGCTCATTTTAAAGGAAGTCTCTAGATCTAGTGCTATTTGTACTTAATTTTTTTTTTAATTAATTATTTTTTACGACAAACTTAATTTTTTATATACAATATTGATCAATGACGTCATAGTCGTTGGATGTAGTTAGTATTACATAAAGGCTCGATAATCGAATTTAAGCTGAAACTAAGTAAAGGACAATTATGCCTCCATATATTCACAGTGATATATAAGATTTCCCATTACATATGTAAACTGTTCCCCAGTTGCTGGTCCATACCTTGGAAGCTTTTCACTAAACATGCAACATTTCTTTTGGATATTACTATGAAGTTTTGCGAAAGCATCTCTAGCTGACTTTTCAACAAAATCTATTCTTTCAGAGATAATTTTAATCTTTAATTTTGAATATTTTTCGTAATCCCGGTTAAACATTTGTAAAATTTTTCTCAATTTACAAAGATCAGCCTGTGCGTTCTTTGCAGCTTGTGTAAACTGCAAAAATATCCATGGTATCCGAGCAATAGTTTGAATATTTCAATACAAGCTAGAAAAATACCTTAAAATGTTAAAATCCAGGTTGCAGCGGTAGCTAGCAACCTAGTAAGAGACGATCACGTCCAATGTTAAGAAATGTAAAAACCCATAGTTCCTAAAAAAGGAGTCAGATCAAAACAAAAAGTACACCATTAGAACCGCCTTGTCCAAAACCCCTGTATAGGAAACTTTCTGTCATTTGGCTTGAACAGCAAGGGAAATATATTGGCTTGAAAATCAAGAAAAGTGGCAGCTACTACAACATTCTGCCTAAACGGGATATTTTTTTTCTTTCTTGTTATCCAGAGATAGCTTTGTACTGGAACATCGTAGAAAAATGTTCAATGGCTCATTTTAAAGGAAATTAATTGGGTTAAAAACCTTTTGTAACTAAAACAAATTAAAACAGGATAAAGTTTTCCACTAAAAACTGTATTTTTGATGTCTTTCCATACTGCTGTCTTTTCAAAGACATTTGATTTTTGTTTTTGAAGCAATCAAACAGTTCGTGGTAAGGTTGTATTTTAAACTTTATATCCCATAGATAGCTTAGCACTGGAACATCGTAGAGAGTTGTTCAATGGATCATTTTAAATTATAATAAAGAATGAATATTTTACCGATTATCTACTAATAACCATATATGACGTAATAAGTGACATGACTTAATATCTAAAACCTAGTGTGTACTAATAACCATATATGACTTAATTAGCGACGTGACGTAAAAATTGAAAAAATTAATTTTTATTTAATTTTCGTTTTTAGTTCAGAATCGCTAAAGTTATAAACTGCAAAAATATTTATGGTGTCTGAACAATAGTTTTAATCTTTTAATTTAGACTAGAAAAATACCTGAAAATTTAAAAATTAGTTTAACTTTTTGTTAGATTCTTGATACTTGATACGTGACATAAAAACATTCAACTAATGGATACATAATGGTTTCAATCTAGCAAGCTACAGGCAAGTTAAAAAACAGTACTACCAAAAAAACAGAGATAGAATCTTGAAAAGAAAAAAGCAAAGGTATTGAACCGACCAGGCGTATCGAGAAGTAATAATTGATAGTGACAAACAGCGTTATTATAATGACGTAGTTTATAGACATGCGAAAATTGAGACAGCCAAACAAAAGAGTAAGGAAGGGTATGACAACGATATAGATTACAGAAACAAACATAAGAAAAAAGTTGCTACCAGAATAATGGGTAGATACTGGGGTGACAAAAGCTATAATGAAAAAATTAAATTCTCTGCGAGGTTGTACCGAAGAACGCATAAGGACAAAGGGAAAAATTACATTCAGAAATACAAGAAGATGGCAAAAATGCAGGCTGATCTTTGTAAATTGATAAACATTTTACGCATGTTTTATCGGGATCACGAAAAGTATTCAAAATTACAGATTAAAATTCTCTTTGAAAGAGCGGATGCTGTTGAAAAGTCGGCTAGAAATGCTTTGACAAAGCTTCATAGTAATATCCAAAAGAAATGTTGTCAGTTTAATGAAAAGTATAATAAAGAACGACCTCTTGTCTATACTAATCAGGGTTGCAGCGGTAGCTAGAGCCATATGTATCTTGAAGAGTTTGCCATATATTAGCATCATCTCTTAGAAAATCTTGATCAGTTAAAAGTGTAAACAACTGATCATTTGTTTTATAGATGGTGCTGAAGCCATTATTTCTGAACAAAACAGCCAATTCATCATTTTTAACTTTGGAGGTTAGATCAACAAGGCCTTGATAAGTCAGTTGACTGGAAGTTCTGTCAGAACACTTATTACTGGGTAGTTTTTCTAATATGTTTTTCTGAATAAATTTTTCTGGTTTACTTATATCTCTTTCAACTATCCAACCATTAAAGAGTTTCACCTGCAAAAGATTGAACACAGTGAATTCAGGAGTAATTTAAAACTCAGAAACGCCGGAAAACTTCACATTTATGCCAATTCCACCTTGATGCTTTGATAGTCTAACACGCTATCCACTGCGCCAGGCAGACTTTCAAGGATCCAATTTTTGATTGATTAATATTTTACTTAATTTTATGTTAAAGATTGATCAATGACGTCATAATTGTAGATCGTAGCCAGGTCGTCCCTTACTATTCCAATTAAGAAAAAGCCATAGGCTTTATCCTGTTTGCCTGAAGGTCCGGGTTGCAGCGGTAGCTAGCAACCTAGTAAGAGACGATCACGTCCAATGTTAAGAAATATAAAAACCCATAGTTCCTAACAAAGGAGTCAGATCAAAACAAAAAGTACACCATTAGAACCGCCTTGTCCGAAACCCTGTATATGAAACTTTCTGTCCCTTGGCTTGAACAGCATGGGAAATATATTGGCTTGAAAATCAAGAAAATTGACTTTAACCACGTTATTCTCCCCAAACGGGATATTTTTTTCTTTTTTTCTTTTTTTTTCTTTTCCACAGATAGCTTGGCACTGGAACATCGTAGAGGGTTGTTCAATAGCTCATTTTAAATGAAATTAATTAGGTTAAAAATCTATAGTAACTAAAATAAATTATTTCTAAAAAGAGAAAAAATTTGTCCACCAAAAACTGCATTTTTGATGTCTTTTCACACTGCAGTCTTTCAAACATAATCGTATACCAGCGGTAAGATTTGAACCCACGCCTCCGAAGAGACTGGTGGCTAACACCAGTGTCTTGGACCACTCGGCCAGGCTGAAACCCCTGTATAGGAAACTTTCTGTCCCTTGGCTTGAACAGCAAGGGAAATATATTGGCTTGAAAATCAAGAAAATTGACTTTAACCACGTTGTTCTCCCCAAACGGGATATTTTTTCTCTTTTCTTTTTTTTTCTTTTCCACAGATAGCTTGGCACTGGAACATCGTAGAGGGTTGTTCAATAGCTCATTTTAAAGGAAATTAATTGGGTTAAAAATCTATAGTAACTAAAATAAATTATTTCTAAAAGAGAATACATTTTTACACCAAAAACAGCATTTTTGATGTCTTTTCACACTGCAGTCTTTCAAACGTAATCGTATACCAGCGGTAAGATTTGAACCCACGCCTCCAAAGAGACTGGTGGCTAACACCAGTGCCTCGGACCACTCGGCCAGGCTGCCTCTCATAAATAAATATATATATGTGAATTTGGGTTGCAGCAGTAGCTAGCAACCTAGTAAGAGACGATCAGTCCAATGCTAAGAAATATAACCAAACTCCTAAAAAAAAGAGTAAGATCAAAACAAAAGTACATCATTAGAACTACCTTGTCTGAAACCCTACTAGATAAATAATGAATTTCGTCATAGTTTTATATTAGAGCTATGACGTGAATAGAAAAACACGAAATTATATTGTTGTTTCTGATGACGTCATGAAATAATACCATTGCGCCATGATGTCAATAAAACCATTACGCCATGACGTCATAATTACTACTTAAGAACGACAAAGATGTAAATTCTCTCAGTCTTGATTAGAATAATGGTTAGTTACAATAAAGAAGATTATGTAATTTCCATAAGTATCATGGCTGTAGAGATGGCTGAAACCTAGTAAAGAACAGTACATAAAAGATCGATGCCAGTCAAGAGAATCTAATATAGTGCTAAATAATATAAGTTTTTTTTAGCTACAGTAATCCGGGTTGCAGCAGTAGCTAGCAACCTAGTAAGAGAGGATCATGTCCAGTGTTAAAAAATATAAAAACCCATAACTCCTAAAAAAAGAGTCAGATCAAAACAAAAAGTACACCATTAGAACCGCCTTGTCCAAAACCCCTATAAAGGAAACTTACCGCCCTTTGGATTGAATAACAAAGAAAATATATTGGCTTGAAAATCAAGAAAATTCACTTTAACCACGTTATTCTCCACAAACGGGATATTTTTTTCTTTCTTCTTCTTCTTTTTCTTTTTCACAGATAGCTTGGCACTGGAACATCGTAGAGAGTTGTTCAATGGCTCATTTTAAAGGAAATTAATGGCGTTAAAAACTTTTTGTACTTAAAACAATTTATTTTTAAAATAGAATCAGTTTTTTACGAAAAAATTGCATATTTCATATTAAAGATTGATCAATGACGTCATAATCGTATACCAGTGGTAGGATTTCAACCCACACCTCAGAAGAGACTGGTGACTAACACCAGAGCCTTGCACCACTCGGCCAAGAAAAATATCCCACAAACGGGATATTTGTTTCTTTCTTCTTCTTCTTTTCCACAGATAGCTTGGCACTGGAACATCGTAGAGAGTTTCACAATAAAGAACGACACCTTGCCCATGTTAACTGAAACATACTTATAATAAAGAACGACCTCATGCCTATACTAAATTTTATACGCCACTGAATTATAGTATAGGTTAGTAGTTCCACAGATAGCTTGGCACTAGATCCGGGTTGCAGCGGTAGCTAGCAACCTAGTAAGAGACGATCACGTCCAATGTTAAGAAATATAAAAACACATAGCTCCTAAAAAAGGAGTCAAATCAAAACAAAAAGTACACCATTAGAACCGCCGTGGCCGAAACCCTTATATAAGAAACTTTCTGTCCCTTGGCTTGAACTGTAAGGGAAATATATTGGCTTGAAAATCAAGAAAAGTGGCAGCTACTACAACATTCTGCCTAAACGGGATTTTTTTTCCTTTTGTTTCCAGAGATAGCTTGGCACTGGAACATCGTAGATAGTTGTTCAATGGCTCATTTTAAAGGAAATTAATTGGGTTAAAAATCTATAGTAACTAAAATAAATTATTTCTAAAAGAAAATAAATTTTTCCATTAAAAACTGCATTTTTGATGTCTTTTCATGCTGCAGTCTTTTCAAAGATATTTGATTTTTGTCCATAAATCATAATCGTATACCAGCGGTAAGATTTGAAACAGTCATTATTGTTCTTTTGATTAAATTAAAATCCGGGTTGCAGCGGTAGCTAGCAACCTAGTAAGAGACGATCACGTCCAATGTTAAGAAATATAAAAACCCATAGTTCCTAACAGAGGAGTCATATCAAAACAAAAAGTACACCATTAGAACCGCCTTGTCCGAAACCCCTGTATAGAAAACTTTCTGTCCCTTGGCTTGAACAGCAAGGGAAATATATTGGCTTGAAAATCAAGAAAAGTGGCAGCTACTACAACATTCTACCTAAACGGGATGTCTTTTTTTTTCTTTTTTCTTTTGTATACGGAGATAGCTTGGCATTGGAACATCATAGAGAGTTGTTCAATGGCTCATTTTAAAGGAAATTAATTGGGTTAAAATCTATAGTAACTAAAATAAATTATTTCTAAAAGAGAATAAATTTTTCCACCAAAAACTGCATTTTTGATGTCTTTTTACACTGCAGTCTTTCAAACATAATCCTATACCAGAGGTAAGATTTGAACCCACGCCTCCGAAGAGACTGGTGGCTAACAGCAGTGCCTTAGACCACTCGGCCAGGCTGCCTCTCATAATTTGGGTTGCAGCAGTAGCTAGCAACCTAGCAAGAGACGATCAGTCCAATGCTAAGAAATATAAAAACCCAAAACTCCTAAAAATACAGTCAGATCAAAACAAAAGTACATCATTAGAACTACCTTGTCTGAAACCCTACTAGATAAATTAGAGCTATGACGTGAATAGAAATACACGAAATTATATTGTTGTTTCTGAAGACGTCATGAAATAATACCATTGCGCCATGACGTCATGAAATAAAATCATTACGCCGTGACGTCATAATTACTATATAAGAAGCGTCAGAACTGTAAATGTTCTCATTCATAATTAGATAATGGTTAGATCAAAGCAAGGTATACGCAAGTTAAAAAAACAGTACTACACAAACAACAGAGATAGTATCTCGAAAAAAAAAGCAAAGGTATTCAACCGACCAGGCGTATCGAGAAGTAATAATTGAGAGAGCAAAACAAAACAGCAAGATGTGTTATACAGTAAAGAACGAACCTTAGCCCATAGTAGCAGAAATAAGAATATCTAGGTTGCAGCGGTAGCTAGCAACCTATTAATTACATGATCTGGGTTGCAGTGGTAGCTAGCAACCTAGTAAGAAACGCCAAATTAAAAGATGATCATTAGAAGAACAAACCATTGCTTATATTGGACTTAGTTAGCTGTCTGATTCTTTGAGGTTCGTCTCTTACTATTCCAAAGAAGAAAAAGCCGTAGGCTTTTTCCTGTTTGTAATAATACATTAAAAGATAACCATAAGTGACGTAATAAGTGAATGCAGTATTTATGCACGTTCTTTCGACAAGTATTGCATTAAACAACGAGCTATAACCTATAGTAATTATAGTAAAGATCCGGGGTGCAGAGGTAGCTAGCAGCCTAGTAAGAGACGATCATGTCCAATGTTAAGAAATATAAAAAACCATAGTTCCTAAAAAAGGAGTCAGATCAAAACAAAAAGTACACCAGTAGGAACGCTTTGTCCGAAACCCCTGTATAGGAAACTTTCTGTCCCTTGGCTTGAACAGCAAGGGAAATATATTGGCTTGAAAATCAGGAAAAGTGGCAGCTACTACAACATTCTGCCTAAACGGGATATTTTTTTTCTTTCTTGTTTTCCAGAGATAGCTTTGCACTGGAACATCGTAGAAATCCGGGTTGCAGCGGTAGCTAGCAACCTAGTAAGAGACGGTCACGTCCAATATTAAGAAATATAAAAACCAATAGTTCCTAAAAAGGAGTCAGATCAAATTCAAAAGTACACCATTAGAACCGCCTTGTCCGAAACCCCTGTATAGTTATAATAAAGATCAAACTCTTTTCTATACTAACTTGCATAGGCAACTTCACTATAGTTAAGATTACAGTATTTATATTATAAATCATTATAAATTATAAAGGTTCAAATGTTCGAAGATTATAGAGTTAAAAATTTTCCCACACCGGGAATCAAACCCGGGCCTGTTAAGTGAAAGTTACTATCCTAGCCACTAGACCATATGGGACCATAAAGAAGTATGATTTAAGAACCATATGCATTTTATTTTTTCACCATACCAATTATAATAAGACCAAAACAAAATCGTCGACTTGCAACCTTACTTTTGACACATTAGTTAAATCTTCATCAGACTTAAAAAATGTTTTGCTAGTTTTACATGAAAGAACGAACCTTAGCCCATAGTAGCAGAAATAAGATTATCTAGGTTGCAGCAACAGCTAGCAACCTATTAATTACATAATCCACGTTTAAGTGGTATCCGGGTTGCAGCGGTAGCTAGCAACCTAGTAAGAGACGATCACGTCCAATGTTAAGAAATATAAAACCCATAGCTCCTAAAAAAGGAGTCAGATCAAAACAAAAAGTACACCATTAGAACCACCTTATCCGAAACCCCTGTATCGTAAACTTTATGTCCCTTGGCTTGAACAGCAAGGGAAATATATTGGCTTGAAAATCAAGAAAAGTGGCAGCTACTACAACATTCTGCCTAAACGGGATTTTTTTTCCGGGTTGCAGCAGTAGCTAGCAACCTAGTAAGAGACGATCACGTCCAATGTTAAGAAATATAAAAACCCATGGTTCCTAAAAAAGGAGTCAGATCAAAACAAAAAGTACACCATTGGAACCGCCTTGTCCAAAACCCCTGTATAGTATATTAAAAATCTGTCCCTTGGCTTGAACAACAAGGGATATATATTGGCTTGAAAATCAAGAAAAGTAGCAGCTACTACAACATTCTACCTAAACGGGATATTTTTTTTTCTTTGTATCCAGAGATAGCTTGGCACTGGAACATCGTAGATAGTTGTTCAATGGCTCATTTTAAAGGAAATTAATTGGGTTAAAAATCTATAGTAACTAAAATAATTTGTTTCTAAATCCGGGTTGCAGCGGTAGCTAGCAACCTAGTAAGAGACGATCACGTCCAATGTTAAGAAATAAAAAAACTCAGAGCTCCTAAATAGCAGTCAGATCAAAACAAAAAGTACACCATTAGAACCGCCTTGTCCGAAACCCCTGTATAGTAAACTTTCTGTCCCTTGGCTTGAACAGCAAGGGAAATATATTGGCTTGAAAATCAAGAAAAGTGGCAGCTACTACAACATTCTGCCTAAACTGGATTTTTTTTCCGGGTTTCAGCGGTAGCTAGCAACCTAGTAAGAGCCGATCACGTCCAATGTTAAGAAATATAAAAACCCATGGTTCCTAAAAAAGGAGTCAGATCAAAACAAAAAGTACACCATTGGAACCGCCTTGTCCAAAACCCCTGTATAGTATAGTAAAAATCTGTCCCTTGGCTTGAACAACAAGGGATATATATTGGCTTGAAAATCAAGAAAAGTAGCAGCTACTACAACATTCTACCTAAACGGGATATTTTTTTTTCTTTGTATCCAGAGATAGCTTGGCACTGGAACATCGTAGATAGTTGTTCAATGGCTCATTTTAAAGGAAATTAATTGGGTTAAAAATCTATAGTAACTAAAATAATTTGTTTCTAAATCCGGGTTGCAGCGGTAGCTAGCAACCTAGTAAGAGACGATCACGTCCAATGTTAAGAAATAAAAAAACTCAGAGCTCCTAAATAGCAGTCAGATCAAAACAAAAAGTACACCATTAGAACCGCCTTGTCCGAAACCCCTGTATAGGAAACTTTCTGTCACTTGGCTTGAACAGCAAAGGAAATATATTGGCTTGAAAATCAAGAAAATTGACTTTAACCTCGTTATTCTCCAAAAAACGGGATATTTTTTTCTTTCTTTTTTTTTCCAGAGATAGCTTGGCAGCGGAACATCGTAGAGAGTTGTTCAATGGCTCATTTTAAAGGAAATTAATTGGGTTAAAAACCTTTAGTAACTAAAATAAATTATTTCTAAAAGAGAATAAATTTTTCCACCAAAAACTGCCTTTTTGATGTCTTTTCATGCTGCAGTCTTTTCAAAGATATTTGATTTTTGTACATCCGGGTTGCAGCGGTAGCTTGCAACCTAGTAAGAGATGATCACGTGCAATGTTAAGAAATATAAAAACACATGTGCAAACTTCGTCCTGGAGTCATTACACTTAAAAACAACAAATATATTGACCTTGAAAATGGGGTCATTGACCCGTTAGACTCGATCAATATCCTCGATCAAATTCTCGAATAAATTATGCCCCGTCAGAGTTAAATTCAATTATAGATGGCAGCCCGGTGTTCGCCTCGGACCTCCTGATAGGTCCCTACTTCCATTTTACCTTTCATCGATATCATGAGTAATTCTTCTGTCTTTGCAGTACTGATAGCCCCAGTGTAATCCGCAAATAATGGCACAGTTAATCCCGGAGACTTTTAGTCATATAAGTTTCACTAAAGCAACCATAAGGAATACAATGGGGCATACCATTAATAAAAAACAGGAAGAGGGTTGGGTCAATAACATGTAGCGTCCCTGAGGAACGTCAAAAGTGAATGTGCATAGTTCAGATTTAAGCAATCCATCTTTACAGACTAGTATCGGTTACTAAAGAAACATCGTATAAGATCGAGAACCTTACCTCGGTTAACCATCCAGGGTAGAAATCAACCGGGTATCTACTGATGATATTATGCAATATGACTCTGATTTGTCTTAGAAGAATCCTTTTCATGGTTTTAGCTGAGCGAGTTTCAAGGATTATTTACCGTGGCTTATGGTGTGTTTCAAGGCTAATGAAACGCTTCACTCATATCAATTAGGAATAGCCTAGTAGCCAATGATTGAGATTCAATCATGCAGTATTCATTATCATCAACTTCAGTCACTGTATCATCTAAAAACGGAAAGACTGTATTAAGCGGCTCTGTAGGGATACATTCAGAGCCAGGTAATTTATTTTTCTGAAGGCCCCAATTGTCCTCTCTTTCCTCACCAGCTTGGAGTTGCATTTCAGCTTCAGAAATCTAGATAGCACACTAGGGTTCCATGTAAGAAGTAAAAAAAACGACAAAGAGAGAAAAAACCCTAATGAAAAACGACTAAACGAGACTGCGGCCAGTAGAGAGAAAAGATGAAAAACTAAAATGACGCGGATATTTCACCTCTATAAAAAGATGTGTCTTTAGCATAGAAGAAACAAAAAAAATAAAATAAACTAAACCAAATAAAACTACCACCAATATTAGTAAAATACAATTGTCGCAACTGATCCATTGAGGTCACAGAAGCTAATAGAGTTACTTCGATGAGAACACCAAAGCAACTGAGTAAGAAAGTACAAAAATGGAAATGTAGTTAATTATTTTGTTGCGAAGTAATCCTATTGTTGGATATTATTGAAGCAATTCTTTTTAGTCTGGTAGGTAATCTCGTCCCCAGGTGATTTTGTAAGATCTTAATGCCCTTATTAAATGTTGGTTCATTTTTCAAAAGAATATTGTAAGTTGGGTCATTATTTAAATTTCCCGTATCTCTGTTTATTGAAATGTTAGCAAATATAAGTTTTTTTTAATTCTATAACCTCCCTCATCCACTGAGAAACACCGCTTATTAGAAATAGCTGTGGCTTCATCAAATTGTGCAAAATGCCCAGAGTGAAAGAAAATATGTTCGTCCAAAGCCGAAACAAAAGTTTGAGGAGGATTGATGAATTTTCGAGTTTTTTCTATTGAGTCACGATACTCAATAAATCTGTCAAGAAATTGTTGGTGAGTTCTGCCAATATAAAACTTCCCACAAGAACAAGGAATTCTATACACCCCATTTACTAAACTTTGCCGAGTAAAATGCTTCCCAGAATTAAAGAAATTACCTATTGGTCTCACCGATTGGGGAAAAGCATCAATGTTATATTTACGCAAAGTTCGTTGAAGTTTTCTCCCAAACCAGGTACATATAGCATAAATATGGAACTTTTAGACACAATTAATTCTGAAGACTGCGAAACCCCAATTATCTTACTATTATGTTTAATACGTCTACTTTCAATTAGTTTATCAATGAACTTAATTTGGTAACTGTTACAAAATAAAATATCCCTCAAATACAACAATTCAGAATCCATAAATTCCTGGGAATAAATTCTGTAAGCTGTATCCACTAACATTTAAATAGTTTTGAAAAAAGTATAGACCCCTTTACCAAGTAGGATTTTTGGTTAGCACAAATGACAGTGAACTGCCTATTACTTGTGTAGTCTTCGTTATATCGAAAAAGATTACTCAGTTACTTTTCTCGATATACCGAAAACCTACACACAGTGATAGATATTTCACTTTTCATTCGTGCAAACCCCCTCCCCTGTTTCGGTGAATACAGGGGTTTGTCAACAACTATTCAGAATAACAGCTTACGGTGAAACAGCTTACAGAATTTATTCCCAGGAATTTATGGATTCTGAATTGTTGTATTTGAGGGATATTTTATTTTGTAACAGTTACCAAATTAAGTTCATTGATAAACTAATTGAAAGTAGACGTATTAAACATAATAGTAAGATAATTGGGGTTTCGCAGTCTTCAGAATTAATTGTGTCTAAAAGTTCCATATTTATGCTATATGTACCTGGTTTGGGAGAAAAACTTCAACGAACTTTGCGTAAATATAACATTGATGCTTTTCCCCAATCGGTGAGACCAATAGGTATGTTCTTTAATTCTGGGAAGCATTTTACTCGGCAAAGTTTAGTAAATGGGGTGTATAGAATTCCTTGTTCTTGTGGGAAGTTTTATATTGGCAGAACTCACCAACAATTTCTTGAAAGATTTATTGAGTATCGCGACTCAATAGAAAAAACTCGAAAATTCATCAATCCTCCTCAAACTTTTGTTTCGGCTTTGGACGAACATATTTTCTTTCACTCTGGGCATTTTGCACAATTTGATGAAGCCACAGCTATTTCTAATAAGCGGTGTTTCTCAGTGGATGAGGGAGGTTATAGAATTAAAAAAAACTTATATTTGCTAACATTTCAATAAACAGAGATACGGGAAATTTAAATAATGACCCAACTTACAATATTCTTTTGAAAAATGAACCAACATTTAATAAGGGCATTAAGATCTTACAAAATCACCTGGGGACGAGATTACCTACCAGACCAAAAAGAATTGCTTCAATAATAGCCAACAATAGGATTACTTCGCAACAAAATAATTAACTACATTTCCATTTTTGTACTTTCTTACTCAGTTGCTTTGGTGTTCTCATCGAAGTAACTCTATTAGCTTCTGTGACCTCAATGGATCAGTTGCGACAATTGTATTTTACTAATATTGGTGGTAGTTTTATTTGTTTTAGTTTATTTTATTTTTTTGTTTCTTCTATGCTAAAGACACATCGTTTTATAGAGGTGAAATATCCGCGTCATTTTAGTTTTTCATCTTTTTATCTCTACTGGCCGCAGTCTCGTTTAGGGGTTTTTCATTAGGGTTTTTTCTCTCTTTGTCGTTTTTTTTACTTCTTAAATGGAACCCTAGTGTTCTATATAGATTTATGAATCTGAAATGCAACTCCAAGTTGGTGAGGAAAGAGAGGACAATTGGGGCCTTAAGAAAAATAAATTCCCTGGCTCTGAATGTATCCCTACAGAGCCGCTTAATACAGTCTTTCCATTTTTAGATGATACAGTGACTGAAGTTGATGATAATGAATACTGCATGATTGAATCTCAATCATTGGCTACTAGGCTATTCCTAATTGATATGAGTGAAGCGTTTCATTAGCCTTGAAACACACCATAAGCCATGGTAAATAATCCTTGAAACTCACTCAGCTAAAACCATGAAAAGGATTCTTCTAAGACAAATCAGAGTCATATTGCATAATATCATCAGTAGATACCCGGTTGATTTCTACCCTGGATGGTTAACCGAGGTAAGGTTCTCGATCTTATACGAGGTTTCTTTAGTAACTGATACTAGTCTGTAAGGATGGATTGCTTAAATCTGAACTATGCCCAGTCACTTTTGACGTTCCTCAGGGACGCTACATGTTATTGACCCAACCCTCTTCCTGTTTTTTATTAATGGTATGCCCCATTGTATTCCTTATGGTTGCTTTAGTGAAACTTATATGACTAAAAGTCTCCGGGATTAACTGTGCCATTATTTGCGGATTACACTGGGGCTATCAGTACTGCAAAGACAGAAGAATTACTCCTGATATCGATGAAAGGTAAAATGGAAGTAGGGACCTATCAGGAGGTCCGAGGCGAACACCGTGCTGCCATCTATAATTGAATTTAACTCTGACGGGACATAATTTATTCGAGAATTTGATCGAGGATATTGATCGAGTCTAACGGGTCAATGACCCCATTTTCAAGGTCGATTTATTTGTTGTTTCTAAGTGTAATGACTCCAGGACGAAGTTTGCACATGCGCATTGAATTCTAATGGGAAGAATGTATTGATCCACTCGAGGGGAACTGTATTTCTAAGAAAATGATTAAATAATCGGCGGGGAATTATTGATCCACAAAAGGGGAATTAAGAAGCATTATGGCTTTTTTGATCTTTAGGTCTAAGGGATAAATAGTCTTTAGTGACAGAGATAGATGAATATTCGATTTTTTAAATATGGCTTCTCTGATCTTTAGTGACAGAGATAAAAATAATATTCTATCGAAACCTTAATAGTGTAGCTAGGAACACCTATGAGATGAAGAGATTAACGCGGGAAACGGTTTCATGGGAATTTCAAATGTGACAGCGCAGGAATGCCAAAACAATGGAACACGCAGAAATTACGTATAGGGGGATTATTTGGGTGAAAATGTTTGAGACATTTTAGGGGATTATTGGGGCGAAACCGTTTGAGACATTTCAGAAGATGATTTAGGCGAAACAGTTTGAGACATTTTAGAAAATGATTTTAGAAGATGATTTAGTAGATGAGTTGGGATGAAACTCTGTGGTCGTTATAATACACAAGTTCCATTTGAACAGCTTTGTGAGGTCCCCTACCCCAACCCAAAAGGGGCCCCCCCCCTACACCAACCCCAAAGGTCCCCTGGGCCCCAAAGGCCCCCCGGTCCCCAAAAGGGCCCCCGGACGCCCAAATGTCCCCCAGGTCCCCAAAGGCCCACCGGGCCCCCATGGGCCCCAGGGCCTCCAAATACCCCCGGTGCCCCCAAAGGGCCCCCGGGCCTCCAGCCCCCAAATTCCCCTTTGGGGGCTTTCGTTTTAAGTTTCATTTATACTTTAATAGCAAAATGTTTGTTTTCGTTTTAAGCTTTATTTTGATATTCAATATAAGCATTACTCGCTTTAAGATCTATTTATACCTTTATATTATTACTTGTTGTATATTTTTTGCTATGATTGTTTATTTAATTTCTGTTCGTTTTGGGTTTCATTTATTCTTTAATAGTAATTTCTGGTCGTTTTGAGTTTGAATTTTAACAGGTATTTGTATCTCCTGAGCTTATGTTTAAAATGGCCTTTACTTTTCTTTGAAAAACTTATTTTTCGGAAAGTTTTTTTAATTAATAATCGAAAAACATCCAAAATGAACTTTGAAACGTCAAGAGAATGTAACAGTGACAAGGTAAACTATGACAAAACACTACTGAAATAATCCAACTCTTGCAATTCAACGAAAAAGAACCAAAATGAACCCTTTGAGGGCCCGGGGGTCAGTTGGGAGTCCAGGGGGCCTTTGGGGGTCCAGTGGGGCATTTGGGGGTCCGGGCGTATTGGGGTGCCGGGAGGCCCGGGGGCCCTTTGGGGGCACCGGGGGTTATCTGGGGTTCCGGGGGCCCTTTGGGGGCTCGGGTGGGCTTTTGGGGACCCGGGGGGCATTTGGGGGTCCTGGAGGCATTTGGAGGTCCGGGGGCTCTTTGGGGGCCCAGGGGGCCCTTGGGGGTGGGGGTGAGGGGCCTTTTGGATTTGGGGTAGGGGACCTCACGACACTGTTCACATGGAAATTGTGTATTATAACGACCACAGAGTTCCGCCCCAAATCATTTTCTAAATCATCTTCTAAAATCATCTTCTAAAATGTCTCAAACTGTTTCGCCTAAATCATCTTCTAAAATGTCTCAAACGGTTTCGCCCAAATAATCCCCTAAACGTAATTTCTGCGTGTTCCATTGTTTTGGCATCCCTGCGCTGTCACATCTGAAATTCCCATGAAACCATTTCCCGCGTTAAACTCTTCATCTCATAGGTGTTCCTAGCTACACTATTAAAGTTTCGATATAATATTGATTTATCTCTTTCACTAAAGATCAGAGAAGCCATATTTAAAAAATAGAATATTCATTTATCTTTGTCGCTAAAGACCATTTATCCCTCAGACCTAAAGATCAAAGAAGCCATAATGTTTCTTAATTCCTCTTTGTGGATCAATAATTCCCTGCCGATTATGCAATCAATTTCTTAGAAGTCCAGTTCCCATCGAGTGGATCAATACATTCTTCCCATTAGAATTCAATGCGCATGTGCAAACTTCGTCCTGGAGTCATTACACTTAGAAACAACAAATAAATCGACCTTGAAAATGGGGTCATTGACCCGTTAGACTCGATCAATAATCCTTGAATAAATTATGTCCCGTCAGCGTTAGACTCAATTATAGATGGCAGCACGGTGTTCACCTCGGACCTCCTGATAGGTCCCTACTAATGGATAGGTTGCGTTCCTGGTTGAGGGAAAATTTGCTCAAGTTCGATCTTGGTAAGTCAAATTTTGTAAATTTTTTTCCCGATCTCCTGTTTTTATCCTTGGATTCATTAAATTGTAATGCATTTTGGAATTTTAAAACGTGTTTTATCGTATTTAAATTGATGGAATTTAATCATTAAAGTACCATGTACAGCCAGTGATTAAATTTTTTTGCCGTTGTCATAACTTAGGTGTAAGGAGGAAACTTAAGCATTTCTTTCCCAGAAATGGCCTACACCTCCTTTTTTTCCATCCATATATACTGTTTTGTAATAGCGTCTGGCTTGGTACATTTGCTTCAGCCGTCCAGCCTGTACGAGTTCTTCAAAATAATGCAGTTCGATTGCTGGTTCACCTAAAACCCTGGGATTTGGTACGGCGCGTTTAAGAGTGAACAAGACTACTGACAGCTTCTGGACTATGAGAATTATTTACACGTTCGTTTATTTTTTGGCTAACACATGGCACAAATCTTTCACGTTTTGACAGTTTAGTAAATTTGAGATCCATGATCCACGATTACGACACACAATCTCCTCGAGACATTAATACTCCATTGATTGTTTCGACCAGGTCGACGTTTTCGGTGCTTCATAGTGAAATTAGAAGTTGGAATCATCTTCATCAAAGTACTAGAAATAATAGTGATATATCTTTGTTTAAGAGAGAAATTTAAAACATCCTTTTTAGTAAGTATGATTTTTTTTTTTAGAGGGAAGGGTGGATGTAAATAAATAATTGAGTAATTTATTATGGCCTCTTGGAGTAAGATTTGAATGGTAAGATTGTTTTGTTTTTTCTAAGGTTTGTGGTGCCGGTTAGGATGTGCACTTTATAATGTATTTAGTCCTGTATTTTTTTTTTCGTGTAATTTTGCTAATCCCTTTGACAAGTTTTTACTCCTCGAAGTTGCTGTCAATGCTTATGTTTTTTTAATTTTTTGGTTTACTAAATCTCTCTTACTCTCTCCCTCTCTCTCTCTCTCCCTCCTTCTCTCCCCCCCCCCACCTCTCTCTCTCTCTCTCTCTCACTTTCCCTCAGCTGATGTTTTTTTTTATTTCGAGCCAAAATTCAGTTTATTATGGGGAACTAATATTTTGCTTATACTTACTCACTAGCCTATGGTGTGCTTACCAATGCAGCCAACAAAACCTAAAATATATTTGACAGTTACTGAGACTGTTTTCAAATCTCAGAAGGCCAAATAGAAAGATTAGATTAATTTTTGGACGTTCTGCAAGTCTGTATATTCTATTCGCAAACCTTCAAACTCACTATTTCATACGCCTCCAACTTCAAACCGTGCAAAACTACCATTGAAATTCTGAATATAGGCACTAAAACGTATTTAGAGGCCTTCGAAATGACACCATAACAGTTAAGACCCAACTGTGAATAGCAGATTTATGAGGTGCGGAGGAATTGGCCGCAACAAAACCCATAAGGATATCCAAGGCAAAATTCTAGTAACTCAAGCTGTACTGGAATCCTAATTATTCTTAGCAGTTGACCATTGAATAATCCTGATTCAAAATATGTAAAGCTATTTAATTGCATAGAGTGTGAAGGATTGAGTTTTGGAATTGAGCATTAGTCCAATGAATCCAAATCTTTGGAAAACCCTTATCAAGTTTGACTATCACCCTTATTTCTTAAATCTGCTTTATTTCTAAATCTAATTATTAAATCTAATTATGACTTATTTCTTAAATCTGTTTATCCCTTGTGTGACATTTTCCGTAAAAATCAGACGGTATTTGAGGAATATATACTAAATGTCTGTTGATTTTGACATTTTTTGCCCCAATTTAAAACAATTTTAATAAATAATCCAATTTATGAACTACTCTAATTTTTACAAACTTGGGTCTTTCTGGAGTAAGCAGGAGTAGGAGGAAAAGAACTTAAATCCTATATAACGGAATTTTCTTCCTTGCACTGAAAAAGATCTCTTAATAATGTTTTGCTTTGCTGGGAATCGGTCAAGCTGAAAAAGCTTTTGATTTCTTGAAGAATAAAACGTTTCAAATGTTAAGAGCTTCTACCAAGTCAACGCTATAATAGATACTCAATGATATTAAAAGCCTTAGCAAATCATTCCCGATAGCTACGTAATGTCTTTGAAAGAAAATCAATATTATTGCATTACTAAACCTAAACTAAAAGACTAAACGTAAATCTTAGTTCAAAATCAGAGCTAACAAAAAATGCCTTGCTATAAAAAATTGTAAGTCTTATTTGATACTACGGAAGACAAAAATACAAATTATTTGCATTCCAATAAGAAACAACAAAAAAATGGGATGAAGAAGAATTTATATAACAAACACTTTCAAACAAATAGTTTCAAAGAAAATAAGGTATTATTAAACCGAAATAGACAGGAAATATTCATATCCAAGGGTAACGTTAAAGCAAGCCAAGATTTCTAAGTATTAATAAATAAAATCGAAAAAAGAATAGCCACACTAGGAGTAGCCGTGCAAAATACCACACATTACCACATAAATGTAGTCATAGGAAGTACAAAAGTAATGCCTAAGTAAAGAGCGAAGTAGGCACAATGTATTATTTATTTTTTAGTTTGTTTTTTTCTGATCAAGGTACTTCGTATAGAAGGGGTTGTTGTAAAATCAGGAAATAGTTTGTACCTACCCATCATGAAACAGGCGTATGCGTAATATGTATGAAAATCGAAATTAATGATATTGTAAATTGAAAATTTTAGTTCTCTTTCAAAGAATCAAAAGGGATTGAAGGGCAACCAGCTCTCCCCCCTTGTCACGCCCATCATTTTCTCAAGCACGCCACATAAAAATTTTAAGATAGCCCTTTCTTCACCATAGTTGAAAAGACCAGTAACTATGTGTTTTGGGATGTCCTCTCCCCACAGCACTTATAATCCCTTGTAATCTTGCCCTTACATAATAGCCTATAAGCCATTAGTATCTTGGTTATGATGTTGTTGTCTTTGTTGTTTTCTTATTGTTTTTTTTTTGATTTGATGAGTAATACGAACATTGAGCTTGAAATAAGGATTGTTTCCGCAAAAGTAAAGAATTTACCATACTTGGGAAAAAGAATTTTTTTCTGATGCACATTCGGCTGCACAATATACATATACTATATCATATAGTATTTTCTCGTTTACTATACATCTTTGTTAAAGAGATATGAAGGCCTTGCATATGGAGAAAATGATGGGCTACCACTTGCCTCTTGGCATTTATGAATACTTTAAAGAAAAAATTTGCAATACGAAAATTACGGGCCAATTTAATTTTCAATTCTAATTTAAACTAGATTAAGTTTCAATTTATTTCATTCTAATTAACCACGTTAACTAATGTCTTATATGAAAATTCGAAGGGCTTAAAAATACCTATTAATATGTTGGCTATTCTTGATGTTAATCACAATTTTGATTATTTTATAGGTTCTATGCAGAAAGTTCTAAACCACAGTTTTATATTGTTTTTTATTTTGAAAGGAGGATGAAATCTGTAATGTATTGACACCCAGAAATTTGCTCCTAGTTACCATTCAAAGACTATATAGCACTACTTGGACTGATTTAATATTTTGTTTTACGACTGTGACAATCGAGTGACAAAATAATGTTTAGATACTTCTTAGGGTAAAACCGTCATAAATTATAAACTTCAAAAAATACTAAGAGATGTGACTCAATTAATCTTTGCTTACAAGGCAACTATAAAAAGTAGATATTCAGCAATTGGCTTTTTGCATAGTTTCATATCTTATTAGTTATTTTTAATTTTTAACTTCTAGTGAAAAGTCAATCCAGAAATTACTAAGAACAATGAACTGAAAGTTAAGAGAAACAAATTTTAAACCCAGTAGAAATACAAAACCACTAGTGAACTTGGGTCTAGGCGTTACCCCCCAAGAAAATCCCCCGAAAAAACACGTAAAATAACCCCCCCGTTAAATGCCCCCCAGAAACTCCCCCCCATGGATAATATTCCCCGAGGCTGACTGGTGACCAATCCCTTTCGACTTATAAAAAAAGGACTAAAACTCTTAATTTCTGACTTAATGACCAACCGTGAATTACTATTAAAGAATAAATGAAACCCAAAACGAACTGAAATTAAATAAACAATCATAGGAAAAAACATACAACAAGTAATAATACAAATTAATAAATAGATCTTAAAGCGAGTAATGCTTAGATTGAATATGAAAATCAAGCTTAAAACGAAAAAAAAATAGTTTGCTATTAAAGTATAAATGAAACTTGAAACGAACAGAAATTAAATAAACAACCAATACGAATAAACATACAATAGATATTAATGTAAATGAATAAATAAATCTTAAAACGAGTGAAGCTTAAATTTAAATATGCAAATCAAGTTTGAATCGAATAAAAATAACTACAAACAAGAGTTTGGGTATCGCCTCACTGCAGAAGCCTAAGATCTACTGCGTCATTGGTGCCTTACTGAAAACTATATGAGTCTTGAACAGTCTTGGAAAGTATAAACAAAATAAAATTGAATATTAGATATATAATGATATTAATTGCTGAAAGATCCATCAGTTCAAAATCTTTTTTCACTTTCATTTTTATTTTTATTTTCAATGCTGTAAGAACTGGAAAGGAATAAATTTGTAACATACGAGTAATTCGTTTTCAGTGACGCGCCAATGACACAGAAGGGTTTAGGTTTTTACAGTTAAAGAAGGGGGATTATCCAAATTTTGTTTGTAGTGAAACTATATTTGTCTTGACCAATCTTGAAAAGAACTAATAAATTAAACTTAATATTTTATGTATAATGATATTAATTGCTGAAAGCTCATCAATTCAAAATTTTATTGTAATTTTAATATTTATTTTCAATATTAAGTACAAAAGAAAATATTTGTAATATAATTCATTTTCAGTAAACCGCCAAGGACGCAGTAGGTTTTAGGCTTCTGCAGAGAGGCGATGCAGTGAGCCCTTTGAATTTCCAATCGAATGAGCCTTTCTTGAAGTTTTTACGACAACGCCTTCTATAAAAAGCTTACATGCCCCCAGGGTATATTTTAAAACCCTTTTCCTGAGGGTTGGGGGGGATTTCTCTGCTCATAAACATATTTTCTATTTGGAAATCAACTACGCTGAACAAAATGGCTATCTCAAAATTTTGATTGGATGTGTTTGGGGGAATGATGGACTTGGGGGGGGGCTAGTTGCCCTCTTATCATTTTTGACTATTAAAAACAGTAGAAAGCTATCTTATACTCGTGACGGGACTCCATATATGGGCATAGAGTCCCTAGGGAGATGGTTTTTTCACTGAGAATTAAAAAACAGGATTTTTCTCACTTGAAAAAACAGGAATTTTCTCACTTTTATGGATGTTTCTTGGACGGTTATGTGTGTTGGTCAATTTATTTGATGTTTTTCATGGATGTCAACATCAATTTATGGATGTTTTATGGTTTTTGTCAGTGAGAATGAAAAAACATGATTTTTCTCACTTTGATGGATGTTTTCTGGATTATTGAGTCTAATGGGGACAGAGTCAATGACACTTCTTTCAAGATCTTGTTTTGTTGTTGTTATAAGTGCACACTCGGGGCGAATGTTATGATCCAGGAATAGGAAAACAGGATAACGTGTGAACCAATAATTCCCCTAAGAAACAACAAATTAATTCCCCTTTTTGGAAAAATCAGTCAAACATGAAATCATCTGTCAGACATTAAAAAACTTCGCCCCGGAAACAATTCTCCTGGTCGAACTCAAAAGATATTAATAAACTTTGCCCTGGAAACAATTCTCCATGAAACTCCGGCGAATGTTTTGATCTTAGCGATGAAGAGATTAACGCGGGAAAAGGTTTCCCAGTAATTTCAAATGTGACAGCGCAGGAATGCCAAAAACAAAAGGAACACGCTGAAATTACGTTTAGGGATTATTTGGGTGAAACCGTTTTAGACATTTTAGGGAATTATTTCGGCGAAACAGTTAGAGACATTTTAAAAGATGATTTTAGAAGATGTTTTAGAAGAGGATTTGAGGGTGAAACTCTATGGTCGTTATAATACACAAGTTCCATTTGAACAGTGTCGTGAGGTCCCCTAACCCAACCCCAAAGGGCTCAGATCCCCCTACCCCAACCCCGAAGGAACCCCCCCGTCACCAAAGGTTCCCCGGGCTCCCAAGGGATCAACTGGCCTCCAAAGGGCCCCCAGACCCCCAAAGACCCTCCCAGATCCCCAAAGAGCCTCCTCCACATTTTGTTAATAATTTTTTTTGCATTTGAGAAACAGAAGGGTCCCCACATTTCAAAAGACTTTATTATATTTTTTCAGAACAAGTTTTTTTCTTAATGTCCTTCCTAAACCAATTTTACAAGTTGAAGTACTTGTCTTTTCTCCCACAACTTTACTATAAGGCTTTTCGAATACCCCAACATCAAGCAATACTTTTCAAAAGGCTTTATTATATCTTTTCAGAAAAAGTTCTTTACGTAATTTTCTTCCTAAACCCATTTTACAAGTTAAAGTACCCAACCTTTTCACTCACAACTTTACTATAAGGCTTTTCGAATACCTCAACACCAAGCAATACTTTTCAAAAGACATTTCAGATCAAGTTCCTTTCTTAATATCCCTTTTAAACCTATTTTCCAACTTGAAGTACCCATCCTTTTCTCCCACACCTTTACTTTACAGCTTTTTGGATACCACAACACCAAGAAATACTTTTCAAAAGACATTTCAGAGCAAGTTCATTTCTTTATTTGCCTTCTAAACCCATTTTTTCAACTTGAAGCATCCATCCTTTTCACCCACAACTTTACTTTACAGCTTTTTGGATACCTCAACACCAAGCAATACTTTTCAAAAGGCATTTCAGAGCAAGTTCTTTTCTTTATGTGCATTCTAAACCCATTTTCCAACTTGAAGCATCCATCCTTTTCACCCACAACTTTAATTTACAGCTTTTTGAATACCCCAACACAAAGAAATATCTTTCAAAAGGCATTTCAGAGCAGCTTCTTTTCTTTATGTCCCTTCTAAACCCATTTTACAAGTTGAAGTACCCATCCTTTACACCCACAACTTTACTATAAGGCTTTTCGAATACCTCAACACCAAGCAATACTCTTCAAAAGACATTTCAGAACAAGTTCTTTTCATAATGTCCTTCCTTAACCCATTTTACAAGTTGAAGTACCTATCCTTTTCACACACAACTTTACAAGAGGCTTTTTATATATTATTTCAGAACAAGTTCTTTACGAAATGTCCCTCCTAAACCAATTTTACAACTTGAAGTACTCATCCTTTTCACACACAACTTTACTTTATGGCTTTTTGAATATCCCATCACCAAGCAATACTTTCAAAAGGCTTTCTTATTAAATGTTTACTGAACACACACAAATTTCGCTTAGAAATAATATTTTTCGTCAGTGATAACACTTTTTCTGTTCGAACTAGCAAATTTACCAAAAAGATACCAAAGTCAAAGGTATCTTTGGTATCTTTGGCTAGCAAACATACCAATAATTTTAATAGACGTAGCATTTTTTTATTATGATTTAATCTCTTCTGTCTGTTTTGACAGTTTCTGATTTACACAAAAGATCCTTTTCCTCAAAGTAACGTCTTTTCACCCTCTTAATACCATAATGTTAATGAAAAAACACAAATTTGTCTTAGAAATAATATTTTTCATCAGAGATAACACTTTTTCTGTTCGAACTAGCAATTTTTCTACCAAAGATACCAAATTTTATCTTAGAAGTAACATTTTTTGATTGTGATAACAACTTTTCTGTCAGAAGTAAAAAGTTTTGCTTAACACTAACAAACATTCTCATCAAAGTAATAATATTTTACCTTAATACTAACATACTCTTACTTAACAAGAACAAACTTCTCATATAAATAATATTTTTCGTCAGTGATAACACTTTTTCTGTTCGAACTAGCAAGTTTTCTGTCAAAGATACCAAATTTTTTCGTAGAAGTAACATTTTTTTGATTGTGATAACAACTTTTCTGTCAGAAGTAAAAAGTTTTGCATAACACTAACAAACCTTCTCATCAAAGTAATGATTTTTTACCTAAATACTAACATACTTTTACTGAACACACACAAATTTCTCTTAGAAATAATACTTTTCATCAATGATAAAACTTTTCTGTTCGAACTAGCAAATTTTCTGTCAAAGATACCAAATTTTTTCGTAGAAGTAACATTTTTTTATTGTGATAACAACTTTTCTGTCAGAAAAGCAAGTAGCAAGTTTTGCTCCACACTAACAAACATTCTCATCAAAGTAACGAAATTTTACCTTAATACTAACATACTTTTACTGAACACACACAAAGTTCTCTTACAAATAATATTTTTCATCAGTGATAACACTTTTTCTGTTCGAACTAGCAAATTTTCTGTCAAAGATACCAAATTTTTTCGTAGAAGTAACATTTTTTGATTGTGATAACAAATTTTCTGTCAGAAGTAGCAAGTTTTGCTTAACACTAACAAACATTCTCATCAAAGTAACGAAATTTTACTTCAATACTTACATACTTTTACTGAACACACACAAAGTTGTCTTAGAAATAATATTTTTCATCATTTATAACACTTTTTCTGTTCGAACTAGCAAGTTGTCTGTCAAAGATACCAAATTTTTTCGTAGAAGTAATATTTTTTGATTGTGATAACAACTTTTCTGTCAGAAGTAGCAAGTTTTGCTTAACACTAACAAACCTTCTCATCAAAGTAACGACATTTTACCTTAATACTAACAAACTTTTACTGAACACACACAAATTTCTCTTAGAAATGATATTTTTCGTCAGTGATAACACTTTTTCTGCTCGAACTAGCAAATTTTCTGCTAAAGATACCAAATTTTTTCGTTGAAGTAACATTTTTTGATTGTGATAACAACTTTTCTGTCAGAAGTAGCAAGTTTTGCTTAACACTAACAAACACTCTCATCAAAGTAACGACATTTTACCTTAATACTAACATACTTTTACTGAACACACACAAATTTCTCTTAGAAATAATATTTTTCGTCAGTGATAACACTTTTTCTGCTCGAACTAGCAAATTTTCTGTCAAAGATACCAAAATTTTTCTTACAATTAAAATTTTTTGATTATGATAACAACTTTTCCGTCAGAAGTAGCAAGTTTTGCTTAACACTAACAAACATTCTCATCAAAGTAATAACATGTTTCCTTAAATCTAACATATATTTAAAGAACACACACAATTATAGCTTAAAAATAATATTCTTAGTAAATGATAACCCTTTGTCTGTTCAAACGAGCTAATTTTCGATCTAAGATACGAAATAGTTTAGTAGAAGTAACATTTCTGTATTTTTTAAACCACTCTTCTGTCATAAGTTGCAATTTCTGCTTAACACTAACAAACCTTCTCATCAAAGTAATGATATTTTACCTTAATACTAACATACTTTTACTGAACAGACACAAATTTCTCTTAGAAATAATATTTTTCATCAGTGATAACACTTTTTCTGTTCGAACTAGCAAATTTTCTGTCAAAGATACCAAATTTTTTCGTAGAAGTAACATTTTTTGATTGTGATAACAACTCTTCGGTCAGAAGTAGCAAGTTTTGCTTAACACTAACAAACATTCTCATCAAGGTAATGATATTTTACCTTAATACTAACATACTTTTACTGAACACACACAAAGGTCTCTTAGAAATAATATTTTTCATCAATGATAACAATTTTTCTGTTCGAACTAGCAAGTTTTCTACCAAAGATACCAAATTTTTTATTAGAAGTAACATTTTTTGATTGTGATAACAACTTTTCTGTCAGAAGTCTCGCTTAACACTAACAAACATTCTCATCAAAGTAATGATATTTTATCATAATACTAACATACTTATACTGAACACACACACATTTCTCTTGGAAATAATATTTTTCGTCAGTGATAACACTTTTTCTGTTTGAACTAGCAAGTTTTCTGTCAAAGATACAAAAATTTTTATTAGAAGTAACATTTTTTTGATTGTGATCACAACTTTTCTGTCAGAAGTAGCAAATTTTGCTTAACATTAACAAACATTCTCATCAAAGTAACGATTTTTAACCTGAATACTAACAAACTTTTACTGAACACACACAAAGTTCTCTTAGAAATAATATTTTTCATCAGTGAAAACACTTTTTCTGTTTGAACTATCAAGTTTTCTGTCAAAGATACCAAAATTTTTCTTAGAAGTAACATTTTTTGATTGTGATAACAACTTTTCTTTCAGAAGTAGCAAGTTTTGCTGAACACTAACACACCTTCTCATCAAATTAACAACATTTTACCTTAATACTAACAAACTTTTACTGAACACACACAAAGTTATCTTAGAAATGATATTTTCCTTCAATGATAACACTTTTTCTGTTCGAACTAGCAAGTTTTCTGTCAAATATACCAAATTTTTTCGTAGAAGTAACATTTTTGATTGTGATAACAACTTTTCTGTCAAAAGTAGCAAGTTTTGCTTAACACTAACAAACCTTCTCATCAAAATAACTAAATTTTACCTAAATACTAACATACTTTTACTGAACACACACAAATTTCTCTTGAAAATAATATTTTTCATCAGTGATAACACTTTTTCTGTTCGAACTAGCAAATTTCCAACCAAAGATACCAAATTTTTTCGTAGAAGTAACATTTTTTTATTGTGATAACAACTTTTCTGTCAGAAGTAGCAAATTTTGCTTAACACTAACAAACATTATAACAAACATAATATTTTTCGTTTCTATGTCTGAATATATTTGTTTACATGTCTGGGTTGGTGTTTGATTAGGTTAGGTTAGCTAAGTTAGGTTAGGTTAGCTAAGTTAGGTTAGGCTAGGTTAGCTAGTAAACATTTCTCCATGTTTAAGTTAGGTTAGATTAGGTTAACTTATCACGAGTGCTCATGATAAAATAACTTAACCTAACTAAAGCATGGTACAAAGTCGAAATGGGGCGATTTTCCGGCGATTATGGTTAGGTTAGGTTAGGCTAGATCAAGTTAGGTTAGGTTAAGTTAGGTTAGCCTACGTACGCGCGCGTACGTAGGAAAAGAAAAGTTGTTATAACAATAAAAAAATGTTACCTCTACGAAAAAATTTTGTATTTTTGCCAGAAACCTTGCTAGTTCAAGCTGAAAAAGTGTTATCACTGATGAAAATATTATTTCCAAGAGAAATTTGTGTGTGTTCAGTAATAGTTTGTTAGTATTAAGGTTAAAAATCATTACTTTGATGAGAATTTTTGTTAGTGTTAAGCAAAACTTGCTACTTCTGACAGAGAAGTTGTTATCATAATCAAAAAAATGTTACTTCTACGAAAAAATTTGGTATCTTTGACAGAAAATTTGCTAGTTCGAACAGAAAAAGTGTTATCACTGACGAAAAATATTATTTCTAAGAGAAATTTGTGTGTGTTCAGTAAAAGTATGTTATTATTAATGTATAATATCATTACTTTTATGAGAATGTTTGTTAGTGTTAAGCAAAACTTGTTACTTCTGCCATAAAATTTTTCAAAACAATAAAAAATTTTTACTTCTACGAAAATATTTTGTATCTCTTCTTGAAAAATTTGGCTTTTCGAAAAGAGAAAGTTTGATAACTGACAGAAAATTTGAGTCATATTAAGACATTGCGTGTGTTCATTATATGCACGTTCGTATTAAGATAATAAATAGATACGATGTGTTGAAGTAGTGCTTATGTTTAGCAAATATAGCTAATACTGACAGAAATTTTTGTATTACAATCAAAAAATGTTACTTCTATAAAAAAATTTGGTATCTTTGACAGAAAACTTGCTATTTCGAACAGAAAAAGTGTTATCACTTATGAAAAATATTATTTCTAAGAGAAATTTGTGTGTGTTCAGTAAAAGTATGTTAGTATTAAGGTAAAATTTCGTTACTTTGATGAGAATGTTTGTTAGTGTTAAGCAAAACTTGCTACTTCTGACAGAAAAGTTGTTATCACAATCAAAAATGTTACTTCTAAGAAAAAATTTGGTATCTTTGACAGAAAATTTGCTAGTTCGAACAGAAAAAGTGTTATCACTGACGAAAAATATTATTTCTAAGAGAAATTTGTGTGTGTTCTGTAAAAGTTTGTTAGTATTAAAGTAAAATATCGTTACTTTGATGAGAAGGTTTGCTAGTGCTAAGAAAAACTTGCTACTTTTGACAGAAAAGTTGTTATCACAATAAAAAAATGTTACTTCTACGAAAAAATTTGGTATCTTTGAAAGAAAACTTGCTAGTTCGAACAGAAAAAGTGTTATCACTGATGAAAAATATTATTTCTAAGAGAACTTTGTGTGTGTTCAGTAAAAGTATGCTAGTAATCAGGTAAAATTTCGTTACTTTGATGAGAATGTTTGTTAGTGTTAAGCAAAACTTGCTGCTTCTGACAGAAAAGTTGTTATCACAATCAAAAAATGTTACTTCTACGAAAAAATTTGGTATCTTTGACAGTAGTTCGAACAGAAAAGTATTATCATTGATGAAAACAATTTTTTCTAAGAGAAATTTCTGTGTGTTCAGTAAAAGTATGTTAGTATTAAGGTAAAAAATCATTACTTTGATGAGAATGTTTGTTAGTGTTAAGCAAAACTTGTTACTTCTGACAGAAAAGTTGTTATCACAATCAAAAAAATGTTACTTCTACGAAAAAATTTGATATCTTTGACAGAAAACTTTCTAGTTCGAACAGAAAAAGTGTTATCACTGACGAAAAATATTATTTATAAGAGAAATTTCTGTATGTTCAGTAAAAGTATGTTAGTATTAAGGTAAAATATCATTACTTTGATGAGAATGTTTGTTAGTGTTAAGCAAAAATTGCCAATTCTGACAGAAAAGTTGTTATCACAATCAAAAAGTGTTACTTCTAAGAAAAAATTTGGTATCTTTGACAGAAAATTTGCTAGTTCGAACAGAAAAAGTGTTATCACTGATGAAAAATATTATTTCTAAGAGAACTTTGTGAGTGTTCAGTAAAAGTATGTTAGTATTAAGGTAAAATACCGTTACTTTGATGAGAATGTTTGTTAGTGTTAAGCAAAACTTGTTACTTCTGACAGAAAAGTTGTTATCACAATAAAAAAATGTTACTTCTAAGAAAAATTTGGTATCTTTGACAGAAAATTTGCTAGTTCGAACAGAAAAAGTGTCATCACTGACGAAAAATTTTATTTCTAAGAGAAATTTGTGTGTGTTCTGTAAAAGTTTGTTAGTATTAAAGTAAAATATCGTTACTTTGATGAGAAGGTTTGTTAGTGTTAAGCAAAACTTGCTACTTCTGACAGAAAAGTTGTTATCACAATCAAAAAATGTTAATTCTACGAAAAAATTTTGTATCTTTGACAGAAAACTTGCTAGTTCCAACAGAAAAAGTGTTATCACTGATGAAAAATATTATTTCTAAGACAAATTCGTGTGTGTGTTCAGTAAAAGTATGTTAGTATTAAGGTAAAATGTCGTTACTTTGATGAGAATGTTTGTTAGTGTTAAGAAAAACTTGCTACTTCTGACAGAAAAGTTGTTATCACAATCAATAAATTTTTAATTCTACGAAACAATTTGATATCTTTGACAGAAAACTTGCTAGTTCGAACCGAAAAAGTGTTACCACTGATGAAAAATATTATTACTAAGAGAAATTTGTGCGTGTTCAGTAAAAGTATGTTAGTATTAAGGTAAAATGTCGTTACTTTGATGAGAATGTTAGTTAGTGTTAAGCAGAACTTACTAATTCTGACAGAAACGTTTTTATCACAATAAAAAATGTTACTTCTACGAAAAAATCTTGTATCTTTGACGGAAAACTTGCTAGCTCAAACAGAAAAAGTGTTATTACTGATGAAAAATATTATTTCTAAGAGAAATTTGTGTGTGTTCTGTAAAAGTATGTTAGTATTAAAGTAAAATATTGTTACTTTGATGAGAAGGTTTGTTAGTGTTAAGCAAAACTTGCTACTTCTGACAGAAAAGTTGTTATCACGATCAAAAAATGTTACTTATACGAAAAATTTTGGTATCTTTGACAGAAAACTTGCTAGTTCTAACAGAAAAAGTGTTATCACTGATGCAAAATATTATTTCTAAGAGAAATTTGTGTGTGTTCAGTAAAAGTTTGTTAGTATTAAGTTAAATTGTTGTTACTTTGATGAGAAGGTTTGTTAGTATAAATCAGAACTTACTACTTCTAACTGAAATGTTGTTATCACAGTCAAAAAAAGTTACTTTTAAGAAACAATTTGATACCTTTGATAAAAAACTTGCTAGTTAAAACCGAGAAAGTGTTACCACTGATGAAAAATATTATTACTAAGATAAATTTGTGTGTGTTAATTAAAAGTATGTTATTATTGATGTAAAATTTCATTACTTTGATTAGAATGTATGTTGGTGTTAAGCAAAACTTGCTACTTCTGACTGAACAGTTGTTATCACAATCAAAAAATGTTAATTCTAGGTAAAAATTTTGTATCTTTGATAGAAAATTTGCTAGTTAAAACAGAAAAAGTGTTATCACTGATGAAAAATATTATTTCTAAGAGAACTTTGTGTGTGTTCAGTAAAAGTTTGTTTGTATTATGGTAAAATCTCGTTACTTTGGTTAGAAGTTTAGTGAGTTTTAAGCAAAACTAGCCACTTTTGTCAGAATAGTGTTTCTCATAGTAAAAAAATGGTATTTCTCAGAAAAAATTTGATATATTAGATGTAAAACTAGCTTGTTTAAACAGAGAATGTGTAATCATTGACTACAAATTTTATTACTAAGATAAATTTAGGAGTGTTCAGTAAAAGTATGTTAGTATTAAGGTAAAATTTCGTTACTTTGATGAGAATGTTTGTTAGTGTTAAGCAAAACTTGCTGCTTCTGACAGAAAAGTTGTTATCACAATCAAAAAATGTTACTTCTACGAAAAAATTTGGTATCTTTGACAGTAGTTCGAACAGAAAAGTATTATCATTGATGAAAACAATTTTTTCTAAGAGAAATTTCTGTGTGTTCAGTAAAAGTATGTTAGTATTAAGGTAAAAAATCATTATGTTGATGAGAATGTTTGTTAGTGTTAAGCAAAATTTGTTACTTCTGACAGAAAAGTTGTTATCACAATCAAAAAAATGTTACTTCTACGAAAAAATTTGATATCTTTGACAGAAAACTTTCTAGTTCGAACAGAAAAAGTGTTATCACTGACGAAAAATATTATTTCTAAGAGAAATTTCTGTGTGTTCAGTAAAAGTATGTTAGTATTATAGTAGAATATCATTACTTTGATGAGAATGTTTGTTAGTGTTAAGCAAAACTTGTTACTTCAGACAGAAAAGTTGTTATCACAATAAAAAAATGTTACTTCTAAGAAAAAAATTTGTATCTTTGGTAGAAAACTTGCTAGTTCGAACAGAAAAAGTGTTATCATTGATGAAAAATATTATTTCTAAGAGAAATTTGTGTGTTTTCAGTAAAAGTATGTTAGTATTAAGGTAAAATATCATTACTTTGATGAGAATGTTTGTTAGTGTTAAGCAAAACTTGCTACTTCTGACAGAAAAGTTGTTATCACAATCAAAAAGTTTTGCTTCTACGAAAAAATTCGGTATCTTTGACTGAAAATTTGCTAGTTCGAACAGAAAAGTGTTATCACTGACTAAAAATATTATTTCGAAGAGGAATTTGTGTGTTTTCAGTAAACATTTAATAAAAAAGCCTTTTGAAAGTATTGCTTGGTGATGGGAAATTCAAAGAGCCATAAAGTAAAGTTGTATGTTAAAAGGATGAGTACTTCAAGTTGTAAAATTGGTTTAGGAGGGACATTACGCACAGAACTTGTTCTGTAATAATATAGAAAAGCCTTTTGTAAAGTTGTGTGTGAAAAGGATAGGTACTTCAACTTGTAAAATGGCTTTAGGAAGGACATTATAAAAAGAACTTGTTCTGAAATGTCTTTTGAAGAGAATGTGGGGAACTTTGGCCCGGAATAAAAAAAAACAGGGATGATCTACCTCATGTGCTAAGCTCGCAAGCCATTTAAATGCAGTGTTTACATACTTTTTTTCTTGTTTTGGTATTGCTCTTTACCGACCTCTGGAGATCTAGGTTCAAAAAAAATATTTATCAATCTGTTAACTATAACGGGGTCTGTATAAATCACCCGATAAATTTTATTAGAATTAATTTCTTTACCCATTAAGAATAAAAAAGAATAACTTACTTCTTGCGTGTAGCTTCCGTTAATATTCCTTTTGTTTGAATGCATCATTATATTTCAACTGCCAATTCTGACCTGATAAAATAATTCATTGTCGGAGTTTTTATACCCGTGTTCAATGTCAAACATAAGTCAACCACATCTAACAATTAAAAGGTAGCAGACAGATAGGAAATTACTATAGTATAAAGGAAACATCACGCACTTTGAACACAGATCAGCACGAATTTTCACGGTAGTTGAATTCCGGTCATTGCACTCTCTGCTTGTATGATGGGAGACACTCTGCTACCTTATATTATAGCTTCATTGGCCACCTGTCTGTTTGTAAGCATTGTAGCTATATGGGGGGACTGCCCGCTCTCTATCGTTATATCAATACTACTAATGTCGAATTTAATAAAGTCGTATATATTTTAAGCCATCACACTACAGCCCTATGAGAAGAATGATACAAGCTCAAATGTTATTAACTGGTCCTATTCACTTAAGATACATTTTAACTATAATACGCCGTTTGAGTAACAAAGGAAGTCACATTCTAGTTGTTTAACATATTCTGTTGGGATCAGTAAACTACTACTTTTTTGCAATTACGAAACAAATCTTTTTAGCGTTGAGCAAAGGTATAAAAGCTTGATGAAGTATTCCTCTATTTGAATATTACATCAATAGCCTCCAAGAGGAATGGATTATAGGACACTTAATTTAATAGCTTGAAAATAAATCATCTTTTGGTTTTATATTCGAATGCACATTTTTGTTATTGTCTATGAAGAAATTGACCGTTATCCTTGAAAAGTGAACTAAACTACGTTTTATTATGATAAGAACTTGTGGAATATAACATTACGCCATATGAACAGACTGGGATTCTATGACGAGCGCTGTTCAGGAAGAAGTCCAAGAAAAGTACATTTTTTTTCGGAGTTCAAGCACTATAGGTAAAGGGTAATGTGCCTACAGGTAAGGTCTGACCCCAAATTAAAAACTCTGACCCCAAAATTCTACTTTCCAAATTAGAAGAGTTTAAATATCCTACATTTGAAAGGACTTATCACCGTCCCGAAGACGAGGTTAGGATCTTCTCGCAGTGGATGCCAAGGGGCATAACTGGTCGTGATAAGTGCATACGACATGGTAAAAAAATTATGCTATATCATGGGAATCCTCCTGTGTGGATGTCTAATATTGAACTTTAAGTATTATTTGTACATAAATATGTGTTTTTTCGAAAAATCCTTTTGAATTTGTTTAACCAATAAGTATATTTGAGCTTAACCCGTCTTTATTTTTAGAATAGTCTTATATTATAAGGTAAAACTTTAATCTAGGTATATCCCCACCCTTCCACAAGGAGTGTGAGATAGATGAACATAAATTCAGTGTTATTTAGTTGCTGACTGAAATTGTGAGTGTTTTAGTTGCTGGTTGAGTACCAACATATCTAATAGAAGCACTTTTGAGTATAACAAACCCTGCTAGTTGATAAATTGCGTGTGATTTAGTTTCCGGTTGAGTAACAAAAATGTAACAAAAGTACTTTTGAGTAAAGCAAACTCAGCTAGTTGATAAATTTGAGTGTTTTTGTTACTGATTGAGCACCAAAACATCTAATTAAAGAACATTTGAGTAAAAACTAGTTGATAAATTCCGAAGGTTTTAGTTGCATTCAATTTAGAAGAGTTTAAATTTGCCAAACTTGGAGGAGCTTTTCGCTGTACTGAAGATGACATAAAGTTCTTCACACAGTGGATACAAAGGGACATATCTGATCATGATGTGTGCATCCGACACAGTAAAGAGTATGATACATCATAGGTCCTCCGTTCTATGGATGTGGAATAATGACTATAAGCAATAAACATCTTAAAACATAAACTCTGTTTGTTTCTAGACGTGTTACCAGAAGCATTCGCACTGTTTTTTTCAAACAAAACTGTGATAGATGAAACTATTGAAATTGAAATATCTTTTTACTGTGATTTTCGCATCTGTAAAGGCATTTATCATGATTTCACCAATTCTTACGAGTCTAATGCAATCAATTTAGAAAATGTGGATATTGAAATCGATAAGGCAAGTCTGGAAGAGATGAGGAGAAAAATGTTGAATGAAATAAAATCCACTAGAATGGAGAGTAGCTCAGTTTTGGATTGGTCAAGGAAGAATCTAGCGGAAGAAAGGGCGTCCTTACCACCCCATGAAAATTTGAAAGCATAATGACAGCCTTAGAAAAGAAAGTACAGTACTAGAAAAGGATCACGAAGAGCAAAATAAAAGACCAAGAAAACCTGAGTCCCTCTACAGAAATTCTTCAGACTCCTTGAGAAATACCAGAGAAGATTTATATAAAAGAAAAAGAGCACACAAAAACTCGTCACCGTGGAAAACTACCACTTATCAATTTTTGCCAAATCTCGTTACTGATTGCACTTATAGGATTATTTTTGCTTTTATGCATACAATAAATCTTTTTTTCACCATATTAAGCTGATCTTATATTTTCATTACAGCTGGCTTAAGGAGTATATTTCAGGAATAAACATCTTTATGCTTAACCCGCCAATATTTTTAGAAAAGTCATAGCTCATAGGTAAAATCCAAATGGTTCTATCAATTGAATATTTTTGGAAGGGGACCTTGTGATATTACGATGTTAAATTGATAAAATTGTCAGACTTAAATCAAGAATTTATCCTGCAACTGGCTTGTTCTGAGGAAGTGTTTGATGTTACATGCTAATTCTCACTTCATCTGTCTCTAACTCAAAAAAGAATCTGGCTCACCTGTCTCAGACTGTGATGTATGTCAAATAATATTTTCCTTACTTCAAATATGCATATTTCATCAAAGATTTCATACAATAGAGAAGCCATACAAGCGTAATGTATATAAAAAAAGCTTAATCAGGTTTCGAATGTGCATGCACGTGAAAGAATTCACGCTGTTTGTGTCAATTGTTCTTCTTTTTAGGTTTACCTTGATTATTCTTTGCAATTTCTTGTTCGTTTTGAATCCAATTTTTTCAGTTACAGTAATTACTATTAGGTTTAAGTTTGAATTATTTTGTAACTAGTTCTGCTCAGTCCTTCTACTAGTACTGCTACTACTACTACTACTACTACTACTATAGCTTCCACTACTACTACTACTACTAATACTGCTACTACTACTAATACTACTACTACTCCTACTATTCCTATTTCTATATTTTTGATATTTTTAAATATTATTTACTCTTCGCATTCTATTTTCTTTCGTTTACATAAATGATGAGGGTACCATAAATAAATGATACAAGATCAAATGTTGTCAACTGTTCTTAGTTACTTAAAACATATTTTTAACTATGGGACGCCGTTAGAGACATGAAGGTACATATTTTGTTCTAATGAAACCAATCAATCTCTAAGTATTTTAAGCAATGATGTGAGAGTCCAATGAAAGAAATAATACTAGCTCAAACGTTGCTAACTGGTCCTGGCTACTTAAGATATATTTTTAAATATAGGATGCCGGTTGACAGATGAAGGTATATTTTTCCTAAAACTGAAACTTAAGCTTCTTAAACTGTTCTAAAGAAATTAATAAAGTCGAATAAATTTTAAAAAATATTAGGCTGGTGCTATGAGGGAGATAATACAAGTCCCAATCGTTTTTTAACTGGTTCAGAAGTGTATGACTGATAAAAAGTCGAAACTAATAAAGTCGTACATATTTTAAGCGATGATACGACAGGCCTATGAGAAACACTCAAGCTCAACGTTGTTAACTGCTCCCACCTGTTTAGGATATATTTTAACTATAAGACGCTGTTTGAGATATGAAGGTACATTTTCTCTTGTTCTAACGACATTAATAGAGTTTTATATATTTTAAGCGATGATACAGCAACCCTATGAGAGAAATTATACAAGCTCAAACGTTGTTAACTGGTCCTATTTACTCTAGATATATTTCTAACTATATTTCTAATTAAAACGTTTGAGACGTGAAGATACATTTTGTATGGTCTGACGACATTAATGAAATTGTATCTATTTTAAGCGATGAAGGGGAGCAATCATGGGCACTCTCATGGGCCCCGTTATAAACATTAGTAAGAGGATACAGTCATGGAAGTTCTTAAAACTTATGCAGAGGATGGTCTAATTTCAATGAGACCCCAATCATGGTATTAAAACATACATATAATCTTATTAATCTCCTGTTGGGAATTTTTCAATAAGAACTTACAGCTCAGACATAGGCACAAAGATACCTCAGTTTTTCACTGTTTGTTGATCTAGGAACTAAGGATAGCGGATTTATATATTTCTTACAATGAAAAATTACATTTTTTGTATTTCTTAAAGGAGAAACTAAAAGGTAAGGCTCTATAGATCTAATAGATGTACGAATTCTAAAGTACATAGATGTGAAAGAATATCTTGACTTCGTCAATTCATCGTATATCAATTTTAATTATGTTAATAAACTTCCATTCTTAAGGCCCTTTACACAAAAAAAAATATGTAAAAGAAAGGGTATTTCAAATTCTTTCCATCCGCCCTCTTAAGTGGTAGGAAACGAAAATAAGCTCGTCTAAGTATGCAAATTATGTATCTCTTGTACTATGTTATTTTGTGCCTAATGAAGTATTCAAATGATGTTTGGGGTATATGCAATGTGGTTTAGGGTATAATCTTTAGAGCCTCAGGCGTGGAGTCCAGCTCTATAATGTCACTACTACTCCCATTGTGTACGAGTTATATTTGTTATTGGGAAATATACATACATTTTTAGGGAGGAGGGATTCTGCTTGGGATATATTTTTATAGGGAAAATCTTCCTTGGGGACAGACATTTCTGGGTACTGAATATTCCAGGGGAAATGTTACACTGGGAGAATTTGATAAAAATTACCCTACGAAATTCCTTTTAACTGTCTTACATTTTTTTGTCAAATTTGTCATGTGAAGATGTTCCAGGGAATTATTCAGTGGCTTTTTTCCGCATGTTTTAACTTCTGGGGAATATTTCCCACTGAAAGGGTGTTTCTGGAGTGATCGAGAAACCAATTAGAGATTGAAGTCTTATTCAAATGAAAAAATGCTTAGGAGTAATTTTAAGGCTGAATCGTCCGCAAGCAATTTTACAGGGAGGGGGATTCTCAGCGAGGATGGAACTGTCTGGACGAAATTTGACAAAAGGGGTACTTTATGTTGGATGATATTTTCACCGAGGAGTTTTCCGTGAGGAGAAGGGTTATATATCATACAGGGTGAAGTGAATAAGATTTACCGGCATTATTTGAAAAAGGAACTGAAGATATTCCATATATGAAGGATTTTAATAATATCATTTAAGGTTTTTATAATACCATAGAAAATTCTTATTATACCAGTCGCTATTTTTAGAATGTAATTCAAGATGTTTGATAGTAACAGACATGATTTTGATAGTCCCACACAGTATTTTGATAATACTTGGCAATATTTCTATAATCTTGTTAATAGCGGACATTTTTTCATAGTACTAAGTTAAATTATGGTAATAGCAGATATGATTTTGATGATACTATTTTAGATTTTGACAATATTAGAGACGTTTTGATTGTACCAGAAAATATTTTCTTAGTGCCTGGTATGATAATACCATGCAAGATTTTGTTAATGACTGTGACATTCTGATAATACCACATATGGTTTTGATAATGCAGTATAGGATTCTCGTTATATCATACGAGAAATTGATAATGTAGTGCAAAATGTTTGATAATATCAGGCAAGATTTTGATAATTCCATACACAATTTTAGTAGATTTTGTTAATATTTTGATTGTACCAGACACGATTTTGCTATTGCTATTCAAGCTTTTGATAATAACTTACAAGATTTAGGTAATGCCAGAAAGGATTCTCATAAAATCTCAAAAGACTTTGATGAAGCAAGACAAGATTTTGTAATATTAATATCACGTAAGGTTTTGACAATATTTACAAGATTTTGATAATCTTGACAAAAGCAGACACGATTTTGATAGCAATATGTTAAGTTTCGTTAATAGTTGAAATGACTTTCACAGCACCATATTAGATTTTGATAGTAACAGACATTTTTTGATTGTAGCTGAAAATATTTTGTTAGTAACTTCTGAGATTAAGTGATAATACCGTGCAAGGTTTTGTTAATAGCTTGCATGATTTTGATAGATTGCATGATTAATACCATGTATGATGTTGGCATTATCATTGAGGATTCTTATTATAACAGTCAAAATTTTAATAATGTAGTGCAAAATGTTTCATAATATTGGACAAGATTTTGACAATATCAAACAAGTTTGGGAATGCTGAGTAAGATTTTGATCATCTTTATAATGGCAAACACGATTTTATCGTACTATGCTAAATTAGATTATAGCAGACAATATTTAAATAACATCATGTCAGATTTGACGATATCAGACACGTTTAGATATTAACAGTACTTGTATGGATTTTCGTTCGTGTGAATTATTCGATGAGCAAAAAAAGTTGCATCATAGGCAGCGCGCTAGTGCTGCCTAAGTAAAGAACGATGTGGGCACAATGTGTTGTTTTTTGTTTGTTTTTTTTCGCCATACCCGGGCACTTCGTATCGAAGGAGTTGTCGTAGAAAGTTCGAAAAAGGCTCATTCGATTGCAAATTGGAGTGGCTAGTGCCCTTTTTAATAGTCGAAAGTGATTGGAGGGCAACTAGCCTTCCCTCACGCCCATCATTTCCCAAACACATCCAATCAAAATTTTGAGCTAGCCGTTTTGTTCAGCATAGTTGATTTCCAGTTGTAAAATTTCTTTTTGAGGAGGACGCTCCCCCACAAGCCCCGGGGCAAGAGTTTTAAGTTATGCCCTGGGGGCATATAAGGTTTTTATGGAAGGCGTTGTCGTAGAAACTTCAAAAAAAGCTCATTCGATTGGAAACTCAAAGCGGTAGGGCCCTTTCTAATAGTCGAAAGTGATTGGAGGGCAACTAGTCTTCACTCACGCCCATCATTCCCCCAAACACATCCAATCAAAATTTTGAGATAACTATTTTGTTCAGCGTAGTTGATTTCTAGGTAGAAAACATCTTTTTGAGGAGGACACTCCCCCGCAGCCCTCATGACAAGGGTTTTAAGTTATGCCCTGGGACATATCAGGTTTTATAGTAGGCGTTGTCGTAGAAACTTCAAAAAAGGCCCATTCGGTTGAAAATTCAAACGCCTAGTGCCTGGTTTAATAGTCGAAAGTACTTGGAGGGCAACTAGCCCCCCCCCCCCGCGCCCCCCATTCCCCCAAACACATCCAATAAAAATTTTGAGATAGCCATTTTGTTCAGCGTAGTTGATTTCCAGATAGAAAATGTTTTTGAGGAGGACACTCCCCTACAACCCCCTGGGCAAGGGTTTTAAATTATGCCCGGGGCATATAAGGTTTTTATAGAAGGCGGTGTCGTAGAAACTGCAAAAAAAGCTCGTTCGATTGGAAATTCAAAGGGCTAGTGACCTTTTTAATAGTCGAAAGTGATTGGAGAGCAACTAGCCCCTCCCCTCCCACGCCAATCATTACCGCAAACACATCCAATCAAAATATTGGGATGGTCATTTTGTTCAGCGTAGTTGATTTCCACATAGAAAATATATTTTGAGTAGGACACTCCCCCACAACCCTCGGGGCAAGAGTTGTAAGCTAGCCCTGGGGGCATATAAGATTTTTATAGAAGGTGTTGTCATAGAAACTTCAAAAAAGGCTCATTCAATTGGAAATTCAAAGGGCTAGTGCCCTTTTTCATAATTCAAAGTGATTGGATGGTAACTAACACCCCTCTCTCGCCCACCTTTTCCCAAAACCCATACAATCCAAATTTTGTGATAGCTATTTTGTTCAACGTAGTTTAAAGTTCTGGAAATTAGGTGTTTGAGGATGACAACCCCCTCACAAACCTCAGGACAAGGATTGTAAGTTATGCCCTGGGGGCATATACAGTTTTTACAGAAAGCATTGTCGTAGAAACTTCAAAAAGGGATCATTCGATTAGAAATTGAAATATCTAGTGCCCTGTTAAATGTTTGACAGTAATTGGACGTCAATCGGCACCCCGGCCGCCTCCAACTTGTCCCCCGACCCAACCAATCAAATTTTTTAGATAGACATTTTGTTTCAGACACTTAAAGTTTAGGGACTCTTATCATAATGCTAGCAACTCTGTCTACATTCTTCAGAGCACAGGTTGTCAACTATTCCCTGGGGGCATATAGGGTTTTTTCTGAACGCGTTGTCGTAGAAACTTCAAAAAGGGCTCATTCGATTGAAAATTAAAATGGGTAAAGCCCTTTTTAATAGTTGAAAGTGATTGGAAGGCACGTAACACCCATCACCCACCATTTCCCCAAACAATGCCAATCAAAATTTTGAAATAGCCATTTTGTTCCACGCAGTTAAAGTTCAGGAAATTATACCTTAGAGCAGGTCACTCCCTCCACAGTTTTCAGGGCAAGGGTTATAAGTTATGCCCTGGGGGAATATAAGGTTTTTATTGAAATCTTTGTCGTAGAAACTTGAAAAAGGGCTCATTCGATTGGAAATTCAAAGGGCTAGTGCCCTTTTAATAGTCGAAAGTGATTTGAGGGCAACTAACCCCCCTCTTACACCCACCTTTTCCCCAAACATATCCAATCGAAGTTTTTAGACAGCCATTTTATTCAGCGCAGTTGCAAGTTTTGGAAATTAGGCCTTTAAGGATGACAACCCATCCCCCCACAACCCTCAGAGAAAGAGTTTTAAGTTATGCACTCGGAGCGTGTAAGGTTTTTATTGAAGGCGATGTTGTAAAAACATTCAAAAGGGCTCACTCAATTGAATATTGAAAGGGCTATTGCCCTTTTATTAGTCAAAAGTGATTGAAAGGTAACTAACCCCCCTCTCACGCCCACCATTTCCCCAAACACATCCAATAAAAATTTTGATATATCAATTTTGTTCAACGTATTCGAAAGTTCTGGAAATTAGGTCTTTTAGGATGATAACCCCATAAGAGCTTTCAGTGCAAGGGTTGTAAATTATGCCCTGGGGGAATATAAGGTTTATATAGAAAGTTGTTGTAGAAATTTCAAAAGGGGCTCATTTGAATGGAAATTGAAATTCCCCTGTTTAATAGTCGGAAATGAGGGGAGAGTAATTAAACCCCCTCTTACGCCCTTTATTTCTCCAAACACATTCAATCAAAGTTTAGAGATAGCCATTTTGTTCAACGTAGTTGAAAGTTCTGGAAATTATGTATTTAAGGATGAAAACCCCCCCAGAGTCCCCAGGGTGAAGGCTGTAAGTTATTTCCTGGGGGTATATAAGGTTTTTAATGATAGAGTTGTCGTAAAAACTTCAAAAAGGGCTCATTCAATTGGAAATTTAAAGGGCTAGTGCCCTTTTTAATAGTTGAATGTGATTGGACGGTAACTAACCCCTCTCTCACGCCCACAATTCCCCCAAACACATCCAATCAATTTTTCAGATAGTCATTTTGTTCAATGTAGTAGAAAGTTGTCGAAATTAGGTCTGTGAGGATAAGACACCCCCCAGCCCTCAGGGCGAGGGTTATAAGTTATCCCTTGGGGGCATATTAGGTTTTTATTCAAAATGTTGTCGTAGAAACTTCAAAAGGGCTCATTTGATTGGAAATTGAAAGGGTTAGTGCCTTTTTTAATAGTTGAAAATGATTGGAGAAAGACTAACGCCCCTCTCACCCCCACCATTTTCCCAGAAACATCCAATCAAAATTTTGAGATAGCCATTTTGTTTAACGTAGTTGAAATTTCGGGAAATTAGGTCTTAGAGGATGACAACCACCCTTACAGCCCTTAGGGTAAGAGTTGCAATTTATGCCCTGGGGGCATATAAGGTGTTTATAGGAAATGTTATCGTAGAAACTCAAAAAGGGCTAATTTGATTGGAAATCGAAAGGCTTATTGTCCTTTTTAATAGTCGAAAGCGATCTGAAGAATCGACATTTTTATACTAAATATCAATTTTGGTAAAATATATTATTTTTTTGTTGTTGTTGTTGTTTAGACCAGGGAACTTTGTATTGAAGGAGTTGTCGTAGAAAATTCGAAAAGGGCTCATTCGATTGAAAATAGAAAGGGCTGATGCCCTTTTGAATAGTCGAAAGTGATTGGAGGGAAACTAGTCCCCCTCCCACGCCCACCCTCCCATTTCACCTTATGTTTAAAAACTAAATGTTACCATAAGATTAAATCAAAATGCACTGTGTTAATGCTAATTCCCAATAAGGCATCTCAGCAGTATCCCAAGAACGATTGAGGGTTTTATGTTCAAACTTTTGGGGCTGCTTCTGCTCTTAAGATTTAACCAAATCAAAATAGCGTAAGTGTATCCAAGCTATCAAAGAACGGAAACAGATTTTTTTGCAAATTCTATTTGTGTCCAGATTTTTAAGAAGGTTTATATGGTTAAAAATTGCTGAACATTTTTCTCCAGCATACAAATAACAGGCCAAACTATAAATCTTTAAAAAAACGAAAAGATTTAAAGTATTATTTTCTTTTTCTCTGAAAAGACTATGTCAATATGAAAGGAACAGAAATTAATTTAAAAAACTTTTTCCACAAAATAAGTTTTTCAAAGAAAAGTAAAGAACTCCATTAAACAAAAATGAGCAAAAATAAAATCAAATAATCTAACAAGCGTGAAACTACCACAAATCAGCATCAATAAATAAATGAAACCCAAAACGAACAGAAATTACAGTAAAACCGAGTCAAACTCAAAACGAGCAGAAATTAACATAAGTTGGGCTCAAAACCCCTATGACTTCCCAAGGTCAGATCATAATTTGCACTTTACTGAAAAAAATACAAATGAATGTGCATTGTCAGTTTAATATACATATACTGATATTTAGTAATCAAAATCTTAATATTATTTGATTTATTAAAGTTATAAAAGTAAAAACAGTTACATTTTTTTTCAGTAAAGTGAGTAGAAAGGGGGGTAAAGGTCCCACCCCTCACCCCTGCTGCCACCTACAACTATTTTACATAGTTTAATGGGGACAGTGTCAACGACCTCTTTCTCCAAGGTCTCTTTCTCCAGGTGTGTTTTTGGCACGCTCGAGGCAAATGTTATGATCCAGAAATAGGAAACCTTGTCTGACAGGTGACGTCAAGTTAATTAATGTCTTTGGAGTTCGACCAGAATTGTTTCCAGGGCAAGGTTTAGATCACACGTGACAGCCAATGTCATGATTGATTGACGTGACAGGAAACGAGATTTAAATTATTGTTTTAAAGGGATACTATCGATTCCCGAAAGGCGACTCAATTTTATGTTTCCAAAGAGAATTGTTTCCGAGTGAATGTATATATTACTGTCTTTGGAGTTCTACCAAGCGAATTGTTTCCGACCGGATGTTTTGATATTAGCGATGAATTGTTTTAGCGCGGGAATCAGGTTTCTTAGTAATTTGAAATGTGTCATCGCCAAAAGCAAGAGATGCGTGTGAGATGCCAAAAACAAAAGGAACACGCTGAAATTACGTTTAGGGATTATTTGGGCGAAACCGTATTAGACATTTTATGGAATTATTTCGGCGAAACAGTTAGAGACATTTTAAAAGATGATTTAAAAGATGATTTTAGAAGAGGATTTGAGGGTGAAACTCTGTGGTCGTTATAATACACAAGTTCCATTTGAACAGTGTTGTGAGGTCCTCTACCCCAACCCCAAAAGGTTCCGATCCCCCTCCCCCCCTGAGCCCCCCAAAGGGCCCCCGGTGCCTCAAAGGCTCCTGAGCCCTCATTTTAATACTTTTTAAGGCTTTATTATATCTTCCAGAACAAATTATTATTTTAGGGAATTATTTCGGCGAAACGGTTAGAGACATTTTAAAAGATGATTTTTGAAGATGTTTTAGAAGAGGATTTGAGGGTGAAACTCTGTGGTCGTTATAATACACAAGTTCCATTTGATCAGTGTCGTAAGGTCCCATACCCCAACCCCAAAGGCCCCCGGTCCCCCTAATGCCCCTCGAGCCCCAAAAGACCACCAGGACCCCTCCCCCCCCCCATTTTTTTTAAAACAATAGTTGATGAAGAGGGACAACTTCTAGCTAATGGTTTTGGTAGCATGTTAGCCGTTGATAGATCTTATTGCAATCATTCTGGTGTTACCATTTAAATTAAAGCAAAGGGTAAAAGAAGACATGCATACAGTTGCTTCAACATAATAAATCATATCACGTCAATGTGCCAAAAATGCTATCTATGTAAAAATAATGTGAAAATAGACAGTGAAATCGCAGGCAGAATAAAAAGGACATTAGCAGACAATATCATCAATGAATATAAAGATGAATTGACGGAAAGTGAAGCGCAAGTGTACTAATAATGTATAATAATGTATTTAACATATTTTTATATCAATATTCTACATATCCTTATTTCATTAAAAATAACTTATGCTTTATTTTGTTAAGTGTTCATTACTTTTAGGGTATGCTAGAACGTAAAAAGTTAAGAATATCTATTAAAAAGGTCAGAGATTTAATAAAAATAATTTTAGAGATAATGATACTACTAGCAGGCTAAATTTTTCATAGAAGATAGAAAAGTTCAAGTTCTCTTCTGAACTTTACCAAAGAACACAATTCAATTTTAATTTCTCCAGAGAAAATAAAAAGCTTACACTTCAGTTTTAAGTTCACCAAGACATAAAAAATTTAAAGTTCACTTCTAAATTTTTCCATAGAAGATAGGAAAAGTTATACTATGATTGTGATTATTTTCCATGAAGATAAAAAGTTTCACTTTAATTCTAAATTTTCTTAAATTCAATTCCGACCTTTCTCAGAGTCAAATTAAAAATTCTATTCCAAATATTTTCCCGGAACAAGAAAAGTCCAAGACATAAAAAATTTAAAATTCACTTCTAAATTTTTCCGTAGAAGATAGGAAAAGTTATACTATGATTGTGATTATTTTCCATGAAGATAAAAAGTTTCACTTTAATTCTAAATTTTCTTAAATTCAGTTCTGACCATTCTCAAAGAGATGAAAAAATTTAAAGTTCTGTTCCAAATATTTCCCCCGGAAGAAGAAAAGTTCAACTTTGATTCTGTATTTTCTCAATGAAAATGAAATAAGTTATTGATCAATTCTATTTTCCCAAAATAATATAAAATTTTCCACTTCAATTCAGATTTTTCTCAAACAGATAAAAAAAATTAAAATATTGTTCCAAATTTTTCTTAGAAGATAGAAAAGTTCAAGTTCTAATCTGAATTTTACCAAAGAACACAATTGAATTCTAATTTCACCAGAGAAAATAAAAAGCTTCCACTTCAGTTTTAAGTTCACCAAGACATAAAAAAATTAAAGTTCAGTTCTAGATTTATCCTTATAAGAAAGGAAAACTTAAACTTTGACTGTGATTATCTTCCATAAAGATAAAACGTTTAAATTTAATTCTGAATTTTCTTAAATTCAATTCTGACCTTTCTCAAAGAAATAAAAAAATTTAAAGTTCTGTTCAATATATTTTCTCGGAAGAAGAAAAGTTCAACTTCGATTCTGAATTTTCTCAGTGAAAATGAAATAAGTTCTTCGATCAATTCTATTTTCCCAAGATAATATAAAAATTTTCCACTTCAGTTCAGATTTTTCTCAAAGAGATGAAAAATTTTAAATACTATTCCAAATTTTTCATAGAAGATAGAAAAGTTCAAGTTCTCTTCTGAATTTTACCAACAAACACAATTCATTTCTAATTTCTGCAGAGAAAATAAAAAGCTTTCACTTCAGTTTTATGTTCACCAAGACATAAAAAATTTAAAGTTCTGTTCTAAATTTTTCGTTAGAAGATACGAAAAGTTATACTATGATAGTGATTATTTTCCATGAAGATAAAAAGTTTCACTTTAATTCTAAATTTTCTTAAATTCAATTC
>NC_142813.1:28005897-28070897 GCF_049724085.1 Artemia sp. Qi Xiang Cuo
AAGCGAGCCCTCTGATTGGCTGAGAAGGAAACACGTGATCTAACTGTTTCCTATTCCGTTAGGTCTTGCGTGCACATGACCAAAACAACAACAAGATCTGGAAGGAAGTGTCATTGACCCTGTCTCCGTTCGACTCAATAATCCATCAAAGTGAGAAAATTCTTGTTTTTCCATTCTCACTGACAAAAACCATAAAACAGACATAAATTACTGTTGACATCCATGAAAAACATCAAATAAATTGACCGACACTCATAAACGTCCAAGAAACAACCATCAAAGTGAGAAAGTTCCTGTTTTTTCATTCTCACTGACAAAAACCATAAACAGACATAAATTGCTGTTGACATCCATGAAAAACATCAAATAAATTGACCAACACTCATAACCGTCCAAGAAACAACCATAAATGTGAGAAAATTCCTGTTTTTTCAAGTGAGAAAAATTCTGTTTTTTCATTCTCAGTGAGAAAACCATAAACCACGTGGTCCTGTCACGAGTAGCACCTCCCTCTCTACTCATAAAATACAAAGTTCCACATTTTTGCACATAGGAGCTTGAAACATCTACAGAAGGGTTTTCTGTTATGTTGAATCTGACGGTTAGATTTTTCATTAAGATTCTATCACTTTTAGGGGGTGTTTCCCCCTTTTACATACATAGGGAAAAACAGTTGATTTATTTGCACTAGTTTTATTGATATATGCTAGTTAGGCTTTGAAGTAATAATTGTTGTTCGTTTTAAGTTTCAACTTCGCTCTTTACTTCCCTCGGAAAGACTTTGTTTTTTTTAAATTTATCTATACTCGTTTTTGATTAAAATTGAATTTGGAAAAAACACTGCTATGACCTCTTTTATTCATACGGAATAATTCCTGTTCAATTCAATTAAATTTAATTGAATCGTTTTAAGTTTTAATGTTGGTCCTTAGTTTCAGTTGAATACTTAACTTAGGGGAGATAAGACACCTCAACCCTTATTAAGGAGCTGATCTAAGAAGCCGTACAAGAATTGAAGGAAAAAAATAAATTTAGAGTGGTAAAAAAATCAAAAAATAGTATCGTTTCTTTTTGTAAAAAAAAAAAAAAAAAAAAAAGAAGAAATAGATCTTTGTTATTTTTTTAAACATTAAATTTAGTCGCACTTAAGGAAGTAGCTCCAGGCAAGTAGCTACGACACAAAAGGTTAACTGAGCGGACAGGTTTGTGTATCGACATACTTGCGGAAAATTTTTCTAGCTGTACAGAAATGTGCCTTTAGGCTTATGGATTTATTTGACCTGTCCCTAAATGAAAAACCACTCATTGCTCTGAAATGAATGGAAATTTCAAAAAAAGATCATTTCTTGTGTAGGTACAATACATGGTATTATAAACTAAGTTTGTTTTCATTTCAAGAATTTTGGGAAGAATTACCAACTGAGAAGAAAAAACTGAGGTCTGGGAGGGGAATTACATTCCTCTCCCAGACCTCAGTTCATCACCCCTTCCCTCCCAGCTGAAATTTAGTTTCTCTAAAAATGTTGTCAAAACGACGATAAGCCTACATAATTCAAGCATCCACTGAAACAGGTCATTTTTCTTTAATACATCTTTACCCTTTTTATTACTATACGGCTCGTTTTTCAGTTTTCTCTGTCATCTTCACTTGATTCGGGAAAATTGGCTCCAACTCTGCCCCCCTCCAGGATTTTGACGAAATTACGCCTCTGGACGTAGATATGAGCAATATCTTTTGTATGAGCCATTAAATATCTGTCTAGATACTTGCGACACCAATACGCCCAATAACAATACGCTCACAACGATATGCGTGATATAAATACGTCCGATTCCGATACAGTGTGTAGCCCTTTCCTCAGGGACTTTGGAGGGTCACATGATCACTAAAACCAAAGATATTTGACCTTTGAACTATGTTGAACTAAATGGCTATCTCACAACATTGTGATTTGATGACTTTGGGGGAGGGGGCCTTTAGGGAGGGGGAGGGGTAATTGCCCTCCAATCTTTATGGTCAATTAAAAAGGATACCAGCAAATTTAATTTCCGTTCGAATGATCCATTATACATCTCTACGATGTTCTGGTCACCTCCTAGCCCTGCTAGAAAAAAAAGAAGAAAAAACGGGAAACACATCAGTGCTACAACAAGGAAAAAGTCATTTTCCTTGTTGTTCAAGGAGGGGGGCGGTAATTTATCTGTTCAAGGTTTTCGACCATGGTGATTCCAATGGTACACTTTTCATTTTGATCTGACGCCATTTTTGAGGGTTTTCAGGCTTTTTCATCGAAATAACCATAAAATTCTTTTCGCAATGAACTTTTACTTTTAAGACGAAGTGAAATAATAGTTACCATTCCTGAATCTGTGTAAGATGGCAATTGTTTTTCACTAGGTAGTTTTATTCAAAATGCGTTTTTGAACTTTTTGTTACTATGGGCTGGGGTTCGCTCTTTACTAGGTTGCAGCTACCACTGCAACCATGATGTTCTGTACATAATTTCGGGTAAAGGAGGTACGAGCTTTCATATTTTAGTAGCCAAGTGGAAGATTATTACATAGTTGCTAGGCTGTTTTATTATCAAAATTAAATAAAAAAATTTTTTTATCAACTGAAAGTAAGGAGCAATATTAAAACTTAAAACGAACAGAACTTGTTACGTATAGGAGGGGGGGGGGTGCCCCTCCTCAATACCTTGCTCTTCACGCTAAAGTTTTTGGAATTAAAAGAAAAATACGTATTGTTCTAATTAAACTACCCTTGTGTTCCAGGAGTTGTTCTTAAAGAATTGGGAATAAATCCTAACTTTAGCGTAAAGAACGATGTGTTGAGGAGGGGCAACCTCCCTCATATACGTAACAATTTCTGTTCGTTTTTAAGTTTTAATGTTGCTCCTTACTTTCAGTTTAAAAAACTAGTTTTCTTTTATTGAATTTCTGATCGTATTTTAAATAACGCCAGTAAATCTTATACTTTGGTTGTTAGAAGGGCGTGTCTGAAATATCCCAGGGAAGGATAATCACATTTCATTAAAACTTCCAGGGAATGTAGAGGGTTTGTTACTATCGTTCTTTACTAGATCCAGCTATGTGTTATATAATATATTACTTACAAACGGCACTAGATGTAGCAATTTCAGGGCTTCAGCTGTTTCAGTGCCCCAGGTGTAAGGACTTTTCTTCAGGTATGAAGGATTCGTAATAGAGTCACGAAGGCAAGGGTAACTTTTCTGTATCATAACACTAAAGTTGACAGCATTTCTTAATAAATTGTAGGAGGTGAGAAATGAACTGGAATAGCTCTCTCCGAGTAAAACAGGGCTTCGATGAATTATATTTCCTAAGTGTCTTCTGATATAAGAGATTTTTGTTAAGAAATTATGTTAACTGTAGTTAACCAAGTAAAAAGGAATTGAAATTCATTATGCAAAGAAAGTACTAGTCATCAAAGGATAATCTCAAGCTACGCCAGTTGAGTCAATTCTTTTTCAGAAATTCCGTTGCCATTTCGCATTACTATAGATAAAAGAAACATGAGGGGATTTTTTTCGCCCGGCCCCCCTTGAATATTTTGCCTCTAATAGTCTTTGTCGTCCTGGTATACACCTAGTCAATGGTGTCAGTTTGGCCGTGAAGAACGAGGGTGGTACCAACCTCCAAAATTTATTTGCCTCCCTCCGCATAGTTTTCGAAAAGTACCTTTTTTCGGTATTTTCATTAAAAGTTGTTTTTTCTTGTTTTTTTTTTCACTGAAAAACTTAAAAAAAAAAATTAAATTTCCCATCCCTTGATTTTGAACATTTTCGTGCCCTAACCTAAATTTTCGTCAATGGTCGCCACTGCAAAGGGGCCCAACCTAGGCACCAAAGAACTGACTTTAGTTTTACCTAGAAGCTTGCTTCTTTCAGGTATCTGACATCTTACCTTCTTACTCTTATGAGTCTTGCTGGTTCTACCAATCATTATTTGTATAAGTTACAACATTTGGGTTTTTTGTACATTTATTAAACACACTTTAACAAAAATCAAATGACATAAAATTTAATTGGAACTAATTCATCCCACAAAGTTTCGTTCTGGAGACGTGCTCCTATCATCAGCGCCATCACGTATTTCGTGGAAGTTTTGAAAATATTCCTTTTTAAAACCTTTGGTTTCCATCTGGTGCTCTTGGCTGCCTGATTACATTAGCTCTGGGACCAGAATACTGAAACAGCATAACTAAAAACATCAAAATACAACTTTCAAACAGAGCACTTTCGAAATACACAAGGAAACCAACCACAAAAATAACACTGACAAGTGTTACAAGTGTAATAGCACTAGCCTAACCTAATGTAATCTATCCCAACATTGCTTAACCTAACGTAGCCTAACGTGGACTAACAAAACCTAATTTAACGTAACCTATCCTAACGTAACGTAACCTATCATAACTTAAGCTAACGTAACCTAACCTAACGTAACCTATCCTAACGTAAAAATACACACAACTTCAACTTCATTATCTTTCAGAAGAAGATTGGTCAAACTGGCCCGTTTCTTTGTACGGTTTCAGTAAAACATCTGAACAAAAAACCAGTCATTTTGGCGTAATTCTGTAAAATCTTCCAGAATACGGCTCTTCCTTTTGTAGTTTGCCCCTCTTCTGTGCGGTGGCACATACACATTGGTATCTGCGACTTTGTTTCGGTCGTCGACGATTGACTTCTGATTTAAACTGTCTTTTTCTGTAACAGCATCTATTTTTACATGGTTCTCTGCATCTGAAGTGTTGGCTCTGCCACTTTTTATAGGAGGAAGGAAGGAGGAAGGAGGATCTTTTTCTGAGTTGGGGTTCGGACCACGCCTCCACCAACTATCAGATGATGAGCTTTGTACAGGATTTTGCCTTGTTTTTGCTGCAACATTTCTTCTTCGTTTTTTCTTTCCACCGTTTTTTTTCTTGGCTTCAACAGAACTCTCTGTTTCTGTGGCTTCATTTTGTTTTTCTTTACTTATATCGTTCTTGATACGTTCCATGTCCGAAACATTTGTAAAGCAGTGTTCCATATCAGGGACTGCATTCGCAAAAAATATGGGATTCACGCAATCAGCAGAAAAATTATTTGAATTCTTCTTATCTGGCAACGTGGTTTCTCTCTCAAGGCAATCCTTTTGCTGAACCTCTTTGCTAACTCTTTTCCTCTTAGTTTCAACAACTTTCTTAGAATCAAGCCACGCTTTCTCAGACTGAGATAAGTTTTCCGTTGTTTTGTGTTCTATCTGTTGCTTCCCTTTCACTTCTTTTTCCAAGTATGTCATGGTTGAACTTATTTTGACCATTTGATGGTAGAAACTGGATAAAATTCCATCTAAATCCATTCTCCCAGTTTGGCTTTGATATCCTTTCAATTTTTCCATAAGTGAGTTTGCGCATCGGATACAGTTCATTACTTCCCATCGTGCTCTTACTGCTTTCTTCATTTCTGAGGTTCTGTACAATTGTGTTAGTGTATTGGCAATTGTTACAAGCTCATTGTAAAGTTTTTCGAATGAATCAATCCGTTTACCAGCCATCTTTTTAATTTGTGAAAAGTTGGTGGTCTTTTTGTCCATCCGAGCTGAATTGTCAATTCCCATAGGCAACTTTTTAACCTCAGGCTCCAATTTGGAAAGTCTAGTAGAATCAGATACTCTCTTTTTCTTCACTACTGTGCTCTTCTCTTCAACAGGCTGCCTTATATATCTTTTCTTCCCAAAATTTGTCATTTCTTTATGAAGTTCAGTTGACATGATATCTTGTTTGATTTGCGAATAAAAAATACTAACAGTAAAAATTACCTGAAACCATCGATTATATGCATTAGGTGACGACATTTATGGGCATGAGGTGACGTCATTAAATACGCCTGGTTTGCAGACAGAATAGACTCGTTTGTCATGCTGTCATTTGACATCTTGTTTCTCTTAGTCTTTCAAATTAGATAATTAATTCGTGATAGCGTCATATAGAAATAACAACTTTTTAATTTCATAGCAATAATAGGCGTTATGCTTACAAAATCCCCTAATGAAAATACCATATTTCTACTTGAAATCCCGTCTACATATCGCGTTGACGTATTCTGCCTTTTTACTTACCTATTGTCCAATAAATAGTTACATATATGTGTACATATTTCAAAACAACTGTCAGGTACTCAAAACAATTTGTTGGTAATTTCTCTAGAAAATATCTAGCAAATCTTCCTCTGTTTTCCCGGGGCTCAGGCTTCAGAACCATACCTTCCGTGGGTGCCCGCAGAAAATTATCCAGGGGGGGGGGGCAAACGTCAACATATAAGTGGTGATTGGGTGAAAGGGAAAATATTTAAGGATTTTTTTCTTAGGAATAAGTTTTTTTTTAAATAATTTAAGGAAAAATCCCTCAAATAAAAAGAGAAATTAAATTGCATGTAAAATTAAATTAAATACATTAAATTTTAAACGACAAGGATTCTTGGCAAAGGGATCAATTTATTTAACCAATAATATATTTGATTATTATGCATTTAATCTTAAAGGAAAATCAAACTCAAACCAAAATTACAGGAAGATATATTGCTTCCGTAGATTATAACAGCTGTAGACTTGTCTTTATGCAATTTACTACGCCTTAGAATAGTTTACAGATTAATTAGCGATACTCAAAAATCATCCTGTCTGCATAGATACCACGGTCTGATTTTATAACGGCCATGTAAAATGCACCTCTTTCTTAACAGGACAATTTACAGCTACATTTACAGCTTAACAGCTACACCGGCAGTATTGGCTTCTTAAGCTACCTCTAAATATATAAAATTCTTTCAGTTTATTGTTACCCAACCAAAACCAAAAATCCGAGAATATTTGCCTGATTTTTGTAAAAAGAGGAAATACCCCCCAAAAAAGCAAGCGATCTTATTGAAAATTCCTTTATTAGATACATCATATCAGAGAACCTTATTACCTTACCATAGAGGTTTCAAGTTCCAATTTTCAAAATGTGGAATCGTGCATTTTTCTTTTTTCAGAAGAAACGTCGTTGATGCATGTTTATTTGTTTTGTTTTTCACAGGGGTGATTGCATCATTCTGCCTTTTTACTTACCTATTGTCCAATAAATAATTACATATATGTATATATATTTTATCTTTTTTATCAAATATAAATCCGGGCCCTAATTATCACCATTAATTCAGCTTGCTTGTAGTATTTAGTGTTTTGGAATATTTTGATAAAATAAAAAAAAGTTAGATATAAATTGTATCCAAGGCCCAATAATGCCTCTTGGATATAGCTTCAAAAAAGGCTCATTCGATTGGAAATTCAAAGGGCTAGTGCACTTTTTAATAGTCAAAATGATTGGAGGGCAACTAGCCCCCCCCCCCCGCCCATCATTCCCCAAACACATGCAATCAAAACTTTGATATAGCCATTTTGTTCAGCGTAGTTGATTTCCAGATAGAAAATATGTTTTTGAGGAGGACACTCCCCCATAACCTTCGGCGCAAAGGGTTTTAAGTTATGCCCTGGGGGCATATAAGGTTTTTATAGAAGGTGTTGTCGTAGAAACTTCAAAAAAAGCTCATTCGATTGGAAATTCAAAGGGCTAGTGCCCGTTTAAATAGTCGAAAATGATTGGAGGGCAACTAGCCCCCCCCCCGCGCCCATCATTCCCCCAAACATATCCAATCAAAATTTTGAGATAGCCATTTTGTCCAGCGTATTTGATTTCCAGATAGAAAATATGTTTTTTAGCAGGACACTTCCCTACAATCCTCGGGGCAAGGGTTTTAAGTTATGCCCTGGGGGTATATTAGGTTTTTTATAGAGGGCGTTGTCGTAGAAACTTCAAGAAAGGCTCATTCGATTGGATATTCAAAGGGCTAGTACCCTTTTCTAATAGTCGAAAGTGATTGAAGGGCAACTAGACCCCTCCCCCCACCCCCCTCATTCCCCCAAACACATACAATCAAAATTTTGAGATAGCCATTTTGTTCAGCGTACTTGATTTCCAGATAGAAAATATATTTTCGAGGAGGACACTCCCCCACAACCCTCAGGGCAAGGGTTTTAAGTTATACCCTGGGGGCATATAAAGTTTTTATAGAAGGCGTTGTCGTAGAAACTTCAAAACAGGCTCATTCGATTGAAAATTCAAAGGGCTAGTACTCTTTTTAATAGTCAAAAATGATTGGAGAGCAACTAGCCCCCCCCCACGCCCATCCGTCCCCCCACCACATCCAATCAAAATTTTTAGATAGCCATTTCGTTCAGCGTAGTTAATTTCCAGATAGAAAATATGTTTTTGAGGAGGACACTCCCCCATAACCTTCGGGGCAAGGGTTTTAAGTTATGCCCTGGGGGCATATAAGGTTTTTATAGAGGGAGTTGTCGTAGAAACTTCAAAAAAAGCTCATTCGATGGGAAATTCGAAGGACTAGTGCCCTTTTTAATAGTCGAAAATGATTGGAGGGCAACTAGCCCCCCCCCCCGCGCCCATCATTCCCCCAAACACATCCAATCAAAATTTTGAGATAGCCATTTTGTCCAGCGTATTTGATTTCCAGATAGAAAATATGTTTTTTAGCAGGACACTTCCCTACAATCCTCGGGGCAAGGGTTTTTAGTTATGCCCTGGGGGTATATAAGGTTTTTATAGAGGGCGTTGTCGTAGAAACTTCAAAAAAGGCTCATTCGATTGGATATTCAAAGGGCTAGTACTCATTTTAATACTCGAAAGTGATTGGAGGGCAACTAGCCCCTCCCACGCCCATCATTCCCCCAAACACATCCAATAAAAATTTTGAGATAGCCATTTTGTTCAGCGTACTTGATTTCCAGATAGAAAATATGTTTTCGTGGAGGACACTCCCCCACAACCCTCAGGGCAAGGGTTTTAAGTTATACCCTGGGGGCATATAAAGTTTTTATAGAAGGCGTTGTCGTAGAAACTTCAAAACAGGCTCATTCGATTGTAAATGCAAAGGGCTAGTGCCCTTTTTAATAGTCGAAAATAATTTGAGGGCAACTAGCCCCCCCCCCACGCCAATCAGTCCCCAAAACACATCCAATAAAAAGATTTAGACTGCTGTTTTGGTCAGCGCAGTTAATTTCCAGACAGAAAATATATTTTTGAGGAAGATACTCCCCCACAACCTTCGAGGCAAGGGTATTAAGTAATGCCCTAGAGGCATAGGAGGTTTTTACAGAAGGCGTTGTCGAAGAAACTTCAAAACAGGCTCATTCGATTGGAAATTCAAAGTGCTGGTACCCTTTTCAATAGTCGAAAGTGATTGGAGGGCAACTACTCCCTTCCCCACGCCCATCATTCCCCCAAACACATCCAATCAAAATTTTGAGATAACCATTTTGTTCAGCGTAGTTGATTTCCAGATAGAAAATTCGTTTTTGAGGAGGACACTCCCCCACAACCCTCAGGGCAAGGGTTTTAAGTTATGCCCTGGGGGCATATAAGGTTTTTATAGAAGGTGTTGTCGTAGAAACTTCAAAACAGACTCATTCGATTGGAAATTCAAAGGGCTAGTACCCTGTTTAATAGTTGAAATTGATCTGAGTGCAACGACCCCCCCTCTCACGCCCATCAGTTCCCCCCCCCCCAACAATCCCTATTTGGTGAGAGGCTGTTTGTTCAGCGTACTTGATTTCGAGATAGAAAATATGTTTTCGAGGAGAACACTCCGCCACAACCCTCAGGGCAAGGGTTTTAATTTATACCCTGGGGGAATATAAGGTTTTTATAGAAGGTGTTGTCGTAGAAACTTCAAAACAGGCTCATTCGATTGGAAATTCAAAGGGCTAGTGCCCTTTTTAATAGTCGAAAGTGATTGGAGGGCAACTAGCCCCCCCCCCTGCCCATCATTCCCCCAAACACATCCCATCAAAATTTTTATATAGCGATTTTGTCCAGCGTAGTTGATTTCGAGATAGAAAATATGTTTTTGAGGAAGACACTTCCCTACAACCCTCGGGGCAAGGGTTTTATTATGTTCAGCGTGCTTGATTTCCAGATAGAAAATATGTTTTCGAGTAGGACAATCCAACAAAACCCTCAGGGCAAGGGTTTTAAGTTATACCCTGGGGGCATATAAGGTTTTTATAGAAGGCTTTGTCGTAGGAACTTTAAAACAGGCTCAAGACACTTCCCTACAACCCTCAGGGCAAGGGTTTTAAGTTATGCCCTGGGGGCATATGAGGTTTTTATAGAAGGCGTTGTCGTAGAAACTTCAAAACAGGCTCATTCGATTGGAAATTCAAAGCGCTAGTACCCTTTTCAATAGTCAAAAGTAATTGGAGGGCAACTAGCCCCCTCCCGCACGCCCATCATTCCCTCAAACACATCCAATCAAAATTTTGAGATAGCCATTTTGTTCAGCGTAGTTGAATTCCAGATAAAAAATTTGATTTTGAGGAGGATACTCCCCCAAAACCCTCAGGGCAAGGGTTTTAATTTATGTCCTGGGGGCATATAAGGTTTTCATAGAAAGCGTTGTCGTAGAAACTTCAAGACAGGCTCATTCGATTGGAAATTAAAAGGGCTAGTACCCTTTTTAATAGTCAAAAGTGATTGGAGGGCAACTAGCCCTCCCACGCCCATCATTCCCCCAAACACATCCAATCAAAATTTTGATATAGCCATTTTGTCCAGCGTAGTTGATTTCCAGATAGAAAATATGTTTTAAGGAAGACACTTCCCTACAACCCTCGGGGCAAGGGTTTTAAGTTATACCCTGGGGGTATATAATGTTTTTATAGAAGTAGTTGTCGTAGAAACTTCAAAAAAGGATCATTCGATTGGAAATTCAAAGGACTAGTGCCCTTTTCTAATATTCGAAAGTGATTGGAGGGCCACTAGCCCCCCCGCCACGCCCACCATTCCCCCAAACACATCCAATCAAAATTTTGATATAGCCATTTTGTTCAGCTTGCTTGATTTCCAGATAAAAAATATGTTTTCGAGGAGGAAAATCCCACAAAACCCTCAGGGCAAGGGTTTTAAGTTATACCCTGGGGGCATACAAAGTTTTTATAGAAGGCGTTGTCGTAGAAACTTCAAAACAGGCTCAATCGATTGGTAATTCAAAGGGCTAGTACTCTTTTTATCAGCCGAAAGTGTTTCGAGGGCAACTAGCCCCCTCCCCCCCCCATGCCCATCATTCCCCATTTCACATCCAATCATAATTTTGAGATATCAATTTTGTTCAGCATAGTTGATTTCCAGATAGAAAATATGCACTTCAAGAAAGGCTTATTCGATTGGAAATTTAAAGGGCTTGTAAGTAGAGAGGGGGTGCTACTCCGAACAGCACACCATATATGGGCATAGAACCACGTGGTCATGTTCGGAAATCGATTGGGAATTTGGAACACCTGTGCTGTCAGTCATTAATCAAATTGTTTCCAGGCAAAGTTTAATAATGTCTGACAGGTACTGTCAACATTTCTCCAGGAATAGATCCAAATCATTAATGTCTTTGCCTCAGAAACAGTTCTACTGGTCGAACTCCAAAAGATATTAATGAACATTGCCATGGAAACAATTCTCCAAGAAACATCTTAGCGATGAATTGTTTTAGCGCGGGAATCAGGTTTCTTATTAATTTGAAATGCCTCAGCGCAGAGATGCCAAACAAAAGGAACACGCTGAAATTACGTTTAGGGAATTATTTGGGCGAAACCGTTTTAGCCATTTTATGGGATTATTTCAGCGAAACAGTTAGAGACATTTTAAAAGATGATTTTAGAAATGGTTTTAGAAGAGAATTTGAGGGTAAAACTCTGTGGTCGTTATAATACACAAGTTCCATTTGAACATTGTTGTGAGGTCCTCTACCCCAAGCCCAAAGGGTTCCAATCCCCCTACCCAACCCCGAAGAAAGCCCCCGGTACTCAAAGGTCCCCCCAAGCTCCCAAAGAGCCCCAGTCCCCCAAACGCCCTCCTCAGACCCCCAACGGCCCTCCTCTGGTCCTCAAAGGGCCCCCGGACCCCCAAACGGCCCACCGGCCCTCAAGGTTCCCCACGACCCCCCCCCCGGGCCCAAAGGGCCACCCCCCCCCCCTTTAGCCCCCCAAAGGGGCCCCTCTCCCTCCATCTCCTCCCTCCTCCTCCCCTTCCCCTCCCCTCCCCTCCTCCCCCTCCCCCTACCCCTCCTCCCCACGTACGCGGGCGTACGTAGGCTAACCTAGCCTAACCTAACTTAACCTAACCTAACTTAATCTAACCTAACCTAATCATACACCTCAAGAAAATGTAACTGTGTCAAGGTAAAGCACAACAAAGCACTACTGAAATATTCCAACTCTTGCATTTCACGAAAGAAATCCGAAATGAACTTTGAAAGATCAAGAGAATGTAACTGTGACAATGTAAACCACGACAAAACACTACTGAAATATTCCAACTCTTACATTTCACTGAAAGAAATCTAAAATGAACTTTGAAAAATTAAGAGAATGTAACTTTGACAAAGTAAACCAGGGCAAACCACTACTGAAATATTCCAACTCTTGCATCTCATGAAAGAAATCAGAAATGAACTTTGAAAAATCAAGAGAATGTAACTGTGACAAGATAAACCACGACGAAATGCTACTGAAATATTCCAACTCTTGCATTTCAACGAAAGAAATCCACAATGAACTTTGAAAAATCAAGAGAATGTAACTCTGACAAGGTAAACCACGACAAAACACTACTGAAATATTCCAACTCTTGCATTTCAACGAATGAAATTCAAAATGAACTTTGGAAAATCAAGAGAATGTATCTTTGACAATGTAAACCATGACATAACACTACTGAAATATTCCAACTCTTGTATTTCAACGAAAACAAATTCAAAATGAACTTTGAAAAACTAAGAGAATGTAACTGTGACACGGTAAACCATGACAAAACACTACTGAAATATTCCAACTCTTGCATTTCAAATAAAGAAATACAAAATGAACTTTGAAAAATTAAGAGCATGTAACTGTTGCAAGGTAAACCACAACAAAACACTACTGAAATAATCCAACTCTTTAATTTAAATGAAATAAATTCAAAATTAAATTTTAAAAATCAAGAGAATGTAAGTGTTACAAGGTAAACCATGACAAAACACTATTGAAATAATCCAACTCTTGCATTTCAATGAAAGGAATTCAAAATGAACTTTGAAAAATCAAGAAAATGTAACTGTGATAAGGTAAACCACAACAGAACACTACTGAAATATTCCAACTCTTGTATTTCAACGAAAGAAATCCTAAATGAACTTTGAAAAATTAAGAGAATCTAACTCTGACTAGTTAAACCACGAAAAATAATATTGAAGTATTTCAAATTGCACTTCAATGAAAAACATCAAAAATGACAAGTGAAAAATTAATAGAATATAAGTGTTATTAGGTAAACAAAGTCAAACAACGACCGAAGCCGTACAAGTCTTGCACAGTCCCAAACGACAGAAAAAATGAACATTTAATAATCATGAGACTGTAACTTTGACAAGTTAAAGCACGACAAATCACTACTGAAATATTACAACTCTTGCAATTCACCGAAATAAAACCAAAACGAACTTTGAAAAATTATTAGAATGTAAGTGAGAAAAGGTATATCATGAGGATACACATTTGAAATATTCCAACTCTTTCAGTTCATCGAAAGAAATTCAAAATGAACTTTGAAAAATTGAGAGAATGTAACTTTGACAAGGTAAACCACGAAAAACCACTACTGAAATATTCCAACTCTTGCATTTCATCGTAAGAAATTCAAAATGAACTTTGAAAAATCAAGAGAATGTAACTGTGACAAGGTAAACCACGAAAAAACACTACTGAAATCTTCCAACTCTTGCATTTCATCGAAATAAAACCAAAATGAACTTTGAAAAATCAAGAGAATGTAACTGTGACAAGGTAAACCACATCAAAACACTATTAAAATATTCCAACTCTTGCATTTCATCGAAAGAAATTCAAAATGAACTTCGAAAAATTGAGAGAATGTAACTGTGACAAGGTAAACCACGAAAAAACACTACTGAAATCTTCCAACTCTTGCATTTCATCGAAATAAAACCAAAATGAACTTTGAAATATCAACAAAATGTAGCACTGTCAAGGTAAACCACATCAAAACTCTATAAAATATTCCAACTCTTGCATTTCATCGAAATAAAACCAAACTGAACTTTGAAAAATTAAGAGAATGTAACTGTGACAAGGTAAACCACGACAAAACACTATTGAAATATTCCAACTCTTGCATTTCAACGAAAGAAATTCAAAATGAACTTTGAAAAATTAAGAGAATGTAACTGTGATAAGGTAACCCACGACAAAACACTACTGAAATATTCCAACTCTTGCATTTCAATGATAGAAATCCAAAATGAACTTTGAAAAATTAAGAGAATGTAGCTGTGACAAGGTAAACCGCAACAAAACACTACTAAAATATTCCAACTCTTGCATTTCAACGAAAGAAATCCGAAATGAACTTTGAAAAATCAAGAGAATGTATCTGTGACATGGTAAACCATGACAAAACACTACTGAAATAATCCAACTCTTGCATTTCAATGAAAGAAATTCTAAATGAACTTTGAAAAATCAAGAGAATGCAACTGTGACAAGGTAAACCATAACAAAACACTACTGAAATATTCCAACTCTTGCATTTCAACTAAAGAAATTCAAAATGAACTTTGAAAAATTAAGAGAATGTAACTGTGACAATGTAAATCAAGACAGAACACTACTGAAATATTCCAACTCTTGCATTTCAATGAAAGAAATTCAAAATGAACTTTGAAAAATCAAGAAAACGTAACTGTGACAAGGTAAAGCACAACAAAACACTACTGAAATATTCCGACTCTTGCATTTCAACGAAAGAAATTCAAATGAACTTTGAAAAATCCAGAGAATGTAACTGTGACAAGGTAAAGCACAACAAAACACTACTGTAATAATCAAACTCTTGCATTTCAATGAAAGAAATTCGAAATGAACTTTGAAAAATCAAGAGAATGTAACTGTGACAAGGTAAACCACAACAAAACACTACGTAAATATTCAAACTCTTGCATTTCAATGAAACAAATTCAAATGAACTTTGAAAAATCAAGAGAATTTAACTGTGACAAGGTAAACCACGAGAAAACACTACTGAAATTTTCCAACTCTTGCATTTCAATGAAAGAAATTCAAAATGAACTTTGAAAAATCAAGAGAATGTAACTGTGACAAGGTAAACCATGACAAAACACTACTGAAATATTCCGACTCTTGCATTTCAATGAAAGAAATTCAAAATGAACTTTGAAAAATAAAGAGAATGTAACTGTGACAAGGTAAAGCACAACAAAACACTACTGAAATAATCTAACTCTTGCATTTCAATGAAAGAAATTCAAATGAACTTTGAAAAATCAAGAGAATGTAACTGTGACAAGGTAAACCGCAACAAAACACTACTGAAATATTCCAACTCTTGAACTTCAATGAAAAAAATTCAAATGAACTTTGAAAAATCCAGAGAATGTAACTGTGACAAGGTAAAGCACAACAAAACACTACTGTAATAATCAAACTCTTGCATTTCAATGAAAGAAATTCGAAATGAACTTTGAAAAATCAAGAGAATGTAACTGTGACAAGGTAAACCACAACAAAACACTACGTAAATATTCAAACTCTTGCATTTCAATGAAACAAATTCAAATGAACTTTGAAAAATCAAGAGAATTTAACTGTGACAAGGTAAACCACGACAAAACACTACTGAAATATTCCAACTCTTGCATTTCAATGAAAGAAATTCAAAATGAACTTTGAAAAATCAAGAGAATGTAACTGTGACAAGGTAAACCATGAAAAAACACTACTGAAATATTCCGACTCATGCATTTCAACGAAAGAAATTCGAAATGAACTTTGAAAACTCAAGAGAATGTAACTGTGACAAGGTAAAGCACAACAAAACACTACTGAAATAATCCAACTCTTGCATTTCAATGAAATAAACTCAAATGAACTTTGAAAAATTAAGAGAATGTAACGGTGACATGGTAAACCACAACAAAACACTACTGAAATATTCCAACTCTTGCATTTCAACGAAAAAAAACCAAAATGATCTTTGAAAATTTAAGAGAATGTAACTCTGACAAGGTAAACCATGACAAAACACTACTGAAATATTCCAACTCTTACATTTCAACGAAAGAAATTCAAAATGAACTTTGAAAAATCAAGAAAATGTAACTGTGATAAGGTGAACCACAACAGAACACTACTGAAATATTCCAACTCTTACATTTCAACGAAAGAAATCCAAAATGAACTTTGAAAAATTAGGAGAATGTAACTGTGACTAGTTAAATCACGACAAAACACTATTGAAATATTCCAACTCTTGCATTTCATCGAAAGAAATCCAAAATAAACTTTGAAAAATTAAGAGAATGTAAGTGTGACTAGGTAAACCACAACAAAACACTACTGAAATATTCCAACTCTTGTACTTTACCGAAATAAAACCAAAATGAACTTTGAAAAATCAAGAGAATGTAGCTGTGACAAGGTAAACCACATCAAAACACTACTGAAATATTCCAACTCTTGCATTTCACCGAAATAAAACCAAAATGAACTTTGAAAAATTAAGAGAATGTAAGTGTGACAAGGTAAACCACAACAAAACACTACGTAAATATTCCAACTCTTGCATTTCATCGAAAGAAATTCAAAATGAACTTTGAAAAATTAAGAGAATGTAACTGTGACAAGGTAAACCACGACAAAACACTACTGAAATATTCCAACTCTTGAATTTCAATGATAGAAATTCAAAAAGAACTTTGAAAAATTAAGAGAATATAACTGTGACAAGGTAAACCGCAACAAAACACTACTGAAATATTCCAACTCTTGCATTTCAGCGACATAAATCAAAAAAGAACTTTTAAAAATAAAGAAAATGTAACTGTGACAATGTAAAGCACAAAAAAACACTACTGAAATAATCCAACTCTTGCATTTCAATGATAGAAATTCGAAATGAACTTTTAAAAATTAATAGAATGTAACTGTGACAAGGTAAACCACGAGAAAACACTACTGAAATATTCCAACTCTTGCATTTCAATGAAAGAAATTCAAAATGAACTTTGAAAAATTAAGAGAATGTAACTGTGACAAGGTAAACCATAACAAAACACTAATGAAATATTCCAACTCTTGCATTTCAATGAAAGAAATCCAAATGAACTTTGAAAAATCAAGAGAATGTAACTGTGACAAGGTAAACCACGACAAAACACTACTGAAATATTCCAACTCTTACATTTCAATGAATGAAATCCAAAATAAACTTTGAAAAATCAAAAAAATGTAACTTTGACAAGGTAAATCTTGACAGAACACTACTGAAATATTCAAGCTCTTGCACTTCAATGAAAGAAATTCAAAATGAACTTTGACAAATTAAGAGAATGTAACCGTGACATGGTAAACAACAATAAAACCCTACATAAATAATCCAACTCTTGTATTTCAATGAAAGAAATTCAAAATGAACTTTGAAAAATCAAGAGAATGTAACTATGACAAGGTAAAGCACAACAAAACACTACGTAAATATTCCAACTCTTGCATTTCAATGAAACAAATTCGAAATGAACTTTGAAAAATCAAGAGAATTTAACTGTGACAAGGTAAACCACGAGAAAACACTACGTAAATATTCCAACTCTTTCATTTCAATGAAACAAATTCAAAATGAACTTTGAAAAATCAAGAGAATGTAACTGTGACAAGGTAAACCATGACAAAACACTACTGAAATATTCCGACTCTTGCATTTCAACGAATGAAATTCGAAATGAACTTTGAAAACTCAAGAGAATGTAACTGTGACAAGGTAAAGCACTACAAAACACTACTGAAATAATCCAACTCTTGCATTTCAATGAAATAAATTCAAATGAACTTTGAAAAATCAAGAGAATGTAACTGTGACAAGGTAAACCACGACAAAACACTACTGAAATATTCCAACTCTTGCATTTCAACGAAAAAAAAAACAAAATGATCTTTGAAAATTTAAGAGAATGTAACTCTGAGAAGGTAAACCATGACAAAACACTACTGAAATATTCCAACTCTTACATTTCAACGAAAGAAATTCAAAATGAACTTTGAAAAATTAAGAGAATGTAACTGTGACAAGGTGAACCACAACAGAACACTACTGAAATATTCCAACTCTTGCATTTCAACGAAAGAAATCAAAAATGAACTTTGAAAAATTATGAGAATGTAACTGTGACTAGTTAAACCACGACAAAACACTATTGAAATATTCCAACTCTTGCATTTCATCGAAATAAATTCAAAATGGACTTTGAAAAATTAAGAGAATGTAATTGTGACAATGTCTTAAACCGCAACAAAACACTACTGAAATATTCCAACTCTTGCATTTCAATGAAAGAAATTCGAAATGAACTTTGAAAATCAAGAGAATGTAGCTGTGACAAGGTAAACCACATCAAAACACTACTGAAATATTCCAACTATTGCATTTCACCGAAATAAAACCAAAATGAACTTTGAAAAATTAAGAGAATGTAAGTGTGACAAGGTAAACCATGACAAAACACTATTAAAATATTCCAACTCTTTCATTTCATCGAAAGAAATTCAAAATGAACTTCGAAAAATTGAGAGAATGTAACTGTGACAAGGTAAACCACGAAAAAACACTACTGAAATCTTCCAACTCTTGCATTTCATCGAAATATTTTCGAAATGAACTTTGAAAAAATCAAGAGAATGTAACTGTGACAAGGTAAACCACATAAAAACACTACTGAAATATTCTAACTCTTGCATTTCATCGAAATAAAACCAAAATGAACTTTGAAAAATTAAGAGAATGTAACTGTGACAAGGTAAACCATGACAAAACACTATTGAAATATTCCAACTCTTTCATTTCATTGAAATAAATTCTAAATGTACTATTAAAAAACAAGAGTATGTATCTCCGAAATGGTAAACCACGACAAAACGGTACTCAAATATTCCAACTCTTGCATTTCAATGATAAAAATTCAAAGTGAACTTAGAAAAATTATGATAATGGAACTTTGACAAGGTACATGGCAATAAAACACTACTGAAATAGTCAATCTCTTTCAATTATTCGAAAGAAATTCAAAATGAAATTCGGAAAATTAAGAGAATGTAACCGTGACAAGGTAAAACATATCAAAACACTACTGAAATATTCCAACTCTTGTATTTGACCGAAAGAAATTCAAAATGAACTTTGAAAAATCAAGGGAAATTCAAAATGAACTTTGAAAAATCAGACCTTTGGAGGGGGGGGCGGGGGGAGGGGATCGTTCTGTGTCTCAATGCACAAAAAAAGTATAAAAAATGGGGGAGGGAAGGGGAGGGGAGGAGAGGAGGGGAGGAGGAGGTGGGAGAAGGAGGAGGAGGGAGGAGGGGGAGGAGGAGGAGGGAGGGGAGGAGAAGGAGGGGAGGGGAAGGGGAGGGAGGAGGGAGGAGATGGAGGGAGAGGGGCCCCTTTGGGGGGCCAAAGGGGGGTGTGGCCCTTTGGGCCCCGGGGGGGGGGGGGTTCTGGGGGAACCTTGAGGGCCAGTGGGCCCTTTGGGGGTCCGGGGGCCCTTTGAGGACCAGGGGAGGGCCGTTGGGGGTCTGAGGAGGGCGTTTGGGGGACTGGGGCTCTTTGGGAGCTTGGGGGGACCTTTGAGTACCGGGGGCTTCCTTCGGGGTTGGGTAGGGGGATTGGAACCCTTTGGGCTTGGGGTAGAGGACCTCACAACACTGTTCAAATGGAACTTGTGTATTATAACGACCACAGAGTTTTACCCTCAAATTCTCTTCTAAAACCATTTCTAAAATCATCTTTTAAAATGTCTCTAACTGTTTCGCTGAAATAATCCCATAAAATGGCTAAAACAGTTTCGCCCAAATAATTCCCTAAACGTAATTTCAGCGTGTTCCTTTTGTTTGGCATCTCTGCGCTGAGGCATTTCAAATTAATAAGAAACCTGATTCCCGCGCTAAAACAATTCATCGCTAAGATGTTTCTTGGAGAATTGTTTCCATGGCAATGTTTATTAATATCTTTTGGAGTTCGACCAGTAGAACTGTTTCTGAGGCAAAGACATTAATGACTTGGATCTATTCCTGGAGAAATGTTGACAGTACCTGTCAGACATTATTAAACTTTGCCTGGAAACAATTTGATTAATGACTGACAGCACAGGTGTTCCAAATTCCCAATCGATTTCCGAACATGACCACGTGGTTCTATGCCCATATATGGTGTGCTGTTCGGAGTAGCACCCCCCTCTCTACTCTTGTACCCTTTTCTAATAGTCGAAAGTGATTGGAGGGCAACTAGCCGCCCCATTTTGAGATAGCCATTTTGTTCAGCGTACTTGATTTCCAGATATAAAATATGTTTTTGATGAGGACACTCCCCCACAACCCTCTGGGCAAGGTTTTTAAGTTAAACCCTCCGGGCATATAAGGTTTTTATAGAAGGTGTTGTCGTAGAAACTTCAAAACAGGCTCATTCGATTGGAAATTCAAAGGGCTTGTACCCTTTTTAATAGGTGAAAGTAATTGGAGGGCAACTAGCGCCCCCCCCCAAACCCATCATTCCCCCAAACACATCCAATCAAAATTTTTCGATAGCCATTCTGTTCAGCGTACTTGATTTCCAGATAGAAAATGTATTTTTGAGGAGGACACTCCCCCACAACCCTCAGAGCAAGGATTTTAAGTTATGCCCTGGGGGCATATGATGGTTTTATAGAAGGCATTGTCGTAAAAACTTCAAAACAGGCTCATTCGATTGGAAAATTCAAAGCACAAGTACCCTTTTTAATAGTCGAAAGTGATTTGAGGGCAACTAGCCCCCTCCCCCACGCCCATCATTCCCCCAAACACATCCAATCAAAATTTTGAGATAGCCATTTTGTTCAGCGCAGTTGATTTCTAGATAGAAAATTTGTTTTTGAGGAGGACACTTCCCCAAAACCCTCAGGGCAAGGATTTTAAGTTAGGCCCTGGGGACATATAAGGTTTTTATAGAAGGCGTTGTCACAGAAACTTCAAAACAGGCTCATTCGATTGGAAATTGAGAGGGCTAGTACCTTTTTTAATAGTTGAAAGTGATTTGAGTGCAACTAGCTCCCCCCTTCACACCCTTCATTCCCCCAAACACATCCAATCAAAATTTTGAGATAGCCATTTTTTTCAGCATAGTTGATTTCCAGATAGAAAATATTTTTTTGAAGAGGACACTCCCCCACATCCCTCAGGGCAAGGGTTTTAAGTTATGCCCGGGGGGTATATAAGATTTTTAAAGAAGGCGTTGTCGTAGAAACTTCAATAAAAGCTCATTCGATTGGAAATTCAAAGGGCTAGTGCCCTTTTTAATATTCTAAAGTGATTGGAGGGCAACTAGCCGCCCCCCCCACACCCATCATTCCCCCAAACACATCCTATAAAAATTTTGAGATAGCCATTTTATTTATGGAAGTTGATTTCCAGATAGAAAAAATATTTTTAAGGAGGACACTCACCCACAACCCTCAGGGCAAGGATTATAAGTTATGCCCTGGGGTTATATAAGGTTTTTATGGAATTCTTTGTCATAGAAACTTGAAAAAGCGCTCAGTCGATTTGAAATTCAAAGGACTAGTACCATTTTTATAGTCAAAAGTGATTTGAGGGCAACTAACCCCCCTCTCACGCCCACCTTTTCCCAAAACACATCCAATCAAAAATTTTAGATAGCCATTTTGTTCAACGTAGTTAAAAGTTTTGGAAATTAGGTCTTTAAGGATGACAACCCCTCCCCGCATAGCCCTCAAAGCAGGGGTTATAAGTTATGCCCTGGGGGCATATAAAGTTTTTATTGAAAGCGTTGTCGTAGAAACTTCAAAAGGGCTCATTCAATTGAAAATTGAAAGAGCTAGTGCCTTTTTTAATAGATGAAAATGATTGGATAGCGACTAACGCCCCTCTCACGCCCACCATTTTCCAAAACACATCCAATCAAAATTTTGAGATATCCATTTTGTTCAAAGTAGTTGAAAGTTCTGGAAATTAGATCTTTTAGGATGATAACCCCTCTGAGAGCCCTCAGTGCAAAGGGTTGTAAGTTATGCCCTGGGGACAAATATGGTTTATATAGAAAGTTGTTGTATATGATTTATAGAATAGATTTTTGTCTTCCTCAAATACAATTTTTATAAGTTTTAAAAAAACTAAATGTTGACATAAAATTAAATCAAAATGCACTGTGATAATGCTAATGTGTCTTCCCAATAAGGCATCTCAGCAGTATCCTAAGAACGACTGAGGATAGTATGTTCAAACGTTCGGGGCTACTTCTGCTCTTAAAATTTAACCAAATCCAAATAGCGTAAGTGTATCCAAGCTTTCAAAAAAGTAAACAGATTTTTTTGCGAATCGTATCAAGTTTTCCATTACAGGTCAACTAGAAGAGTTATAAAACTAAATTAAATAGTACTATTTGTGTCCAGATTTTTAAAAGGGTGTATGCTGTTAAAGATTGCTGAAAATTTTTCTCCGGCATATAAATAGCAGGTCAAACTATAAAGTCTTAAAAAACGAAAAGGTTTAAAGTATTATTGTCTTTTTCCCTGAAAAGACTATGTCAATATAAAACGAAAAGAAATTAATTAAAAAACTTTTTCCGCAAAATAAGTTTTTCAAAGAAAAGTAAAGAACTCAATTAAACCAAAAATGAGCAAAAATCAAACCAAATAATCTACCAAGCGTGAAACTACCACAAATTAGCATTGATAAATAAATGAAACCCAAAACGAACAGAAATTGCAATAATTAACCGAGTCAAACTAAAAACGAGCAGAAATTAACATAAGTTGGGCGCGAAACCCCTATGCCTTTCTAAGGCCAGAACAAAATTTGAGCTTTACTGAAAAATACAAATGAATATGCATTGTGAGTTTAATATACATATGCTGACATTTAGTAATCAAAATGTTAATATTTTTGCTCCATACCCGGTAACTTCGTATCGAAGGAGTCGTCGTAGAATTTCGAAAAGGACTCATTTGATTGGAAATTGGAGTGGCTAGTGCCCTTTTAATAGTTGAAAGTGATTGGAGGGCAACTAGGCCCTCCCCCACGCCCATCATTCCTCCAAACACGTCTAATCAAAATTTTGAGATAGCCATTTTGTTCGGCATAGGTGATTTCCAGATAGAAAATATCTTTTTGAGGTGGACACTCCCCCACAACCCACGGGGCAAGGGTTTTAAGCTATGCTCCGAGTGCATATAAGGTTTTTATAGAAGGCGTTGTCGTAGAAACTTCAAAACAGGTTAATTCGATTTGAAATTCAAAGGGCTAGTGCCCTTTTAATAGTCGAAAGTGATTGGAGGGCAACTAGCCCTCCCCCCCCCGCCCATCATTCCCCCAAACACATCCAATCAAAATTTTTAGAAAGCCATTTCGTTCAGCGTAGTTGATTTCCTAATAGAAAATATGCTTTTGAGGAGGACACTCCCCCAAAACCCTCAGGGCAAGGGTTTTAAGTTATGCCCTGGGGGCATATGAGGTTTGTGTAGAAGGCGTAGAAACGTCAAAACAAGCTCATTCGATTGGAATTTCAAAGCGCTAGTACCCTTTTCAATAGTCAAAAGTAATTGGAGGGCAACTAGCCCCCCCCCGCACGCCAATCATTCCCCCAAACACATCCAATCAAAATTTTGAGATAGCCATTTTGTTCAGCGTAGTTGATTTCCAGATAGAAAATTTGTTTTTGAGGAGGACACTCCCCCACAACCCTCAGGGCAATGGTTTTAATTTATTCCCTGGGGGCATATAAGGTTTTTATAGAAAGCGTTGCCATAGAAACTTCAAAACAGGCTCATTCGATTGGAAATTCAAAGGGCGAGTACCCTTTTTAATAGTCGAAAGTAATTTGAGAGCAACTAGCCCCCCCCCCTCAGGCCCTTCATTCCACCAAATACATCCCCCACACCCTCAGAAATTATAATTTTTTCAGCGTAGTTGATTTCCAAATAGAAAATTTTTTTTGAGGAGGACACTCCCCCACAACCCTCAACTCCCCCACAACTTATATGCCCTGGGGGCATATAAGGTTTTTAAAGAAGGCGTTGTTGTAGAAACTTCAAGACAAGTTCACTCGATTGGAAATTCAAAGGGCTAGTACCCTTTTTAATAGTCGAAAGTGATTGGAGGGCAACTATCCCCCCCACACCCATCATTCCCCCAAACACATCCAATAAAAATTTTGAGATAGCCATTTTGTTCAGGGTAGTTGATTTCCAGATAGAAAACATATTTTTAAGGAGGACACTCACCCAGAACCCTCAGGGCAAGGATTATAAGTTATGCCCTGGGTGCATAATGTGTGCTTGTAATTTGCTCTGTTGTAATTTTTCTATTTTCATATTTTTTGTGTGTATATGGCTCTTGGGCTTTTTGAAATACACAATCTATCTATCTATAAGGTTTTTATTGAAATCTTTGTCGTAAAAACTTGATAAAAGGCTCATTCGATTTGAGATTCAAAGGACTAGTACCATTTTTAATAGTCAAAAATGATTTGAGGGCAACTAACCCCCCTCTCTCGCCCACCTTTTCCCAAAACACATCCAATCAAAATTTTTAGATAGCTATTTTATTCAACGTAGTTAAAAGTTATATTTTTCAGTAAGTGCAAATTTTGTTCTGGCCTTGGGAAGGCATAGGGGTTTTGCGCCCAACTTATGTTAATTTCTGCTCGTTTTGAGTTTGACTCGGTTAATTATTGTATTTTCTGTTCGTTTTGGGTTTTATTTATTTATCAATGCTGATTTGTGGCACTTTCACGCTTAGTAGATTATTTGATTTTAGTTTTGCTCATTTTTTGTTTAATGGAGTTCTTTACTTTTCTTTGAAAAACTTATTTTTTGGAAAACGTTTTTTTTAATTAATTTTATAAAAGAGTGCAGAAAGGAGTGGAAAGAGCAAATAATGGGCAACAAGAGTCCAAATCTGGTCCATGGAGTGAAAGAGTGCAATGAAAAAAAGAGTGCATTTCACAAGAAAAGTTTGCAAGTTGGCAACCCTGCTTCTGAATGGATGTACATCTGCTGATTGTTACTAGTTGCAAGAAATTTGAAACATTTCGAAAATTTGTTGACATACACAAGGGAAAAAATTAGCCAAATTGCATCAAATTTGGTTCAAAAGATGTAAAAAAAATTGGTTGCCAAAAAAACTAAGGGTGTGATTCTAAAAGAAATTTTAAACATAAATATACACATAAAGCATAAATTGTAACACACCTAATAAAACCACACAATTTTAAATACACAATAAATTTTTTATTTTATAATTCAAAATAGTTCATAATTCGTTCAGTAGACCAGCATAAACTTATGTTGTAACAAGAAGCAAAACAATTAAAAGTTGAATTATTACCTATAGTAAAATTAAGCCCATTTATTTATTTTGTACAATAAACTTCAGGTTTTATTGTTCTCATTTACGGTGCTTTTTGTCTGCGGTTTATAGATAAAACCTTTTTTTGCTTTCATCTCTCAGGAAACAAATTATTACTTTCGACCTTGGGAGTGACTACTCACTTCTAGAATCCTATTTTACAAGGAAAATTCTTTTGCACCAATTAGCTTTAATAATCAATTCAATGGTTCTTAAAAGTGCAACTGCACTTGAAAATGCGTTTGTTTTTCAAGTCAATACTTGGTTTTAAACGGTTGGAAAAGTTAATTTATACGAAAATTTGCTTTAAAGGAGTGAAAAACGGTTAACAATTGTTATACAATTTTTGACTACTCCTTCCCTTGTCATCATTATCTTTGATATGCAGTGCAGGAAGGAGTCGTTCTTTATGTTTATTAAATAAAAAAAAACAAGTTTTTTTAACTTAAAGTAAGGAGTGACATTAAAACTTAAAACGAACAGAAATTATTCCATATATGAAAGGGGCTGTCCGCTCCTCAACGCCTCGCTCTTTACGCTAAAGTTTTTTATTGTTTTAAAAAATAAATTTTTGAGACAAAGTCAAACTTTAGCGTAAAGAGCGAGGCGTTGAGGTGGGACAGCCCCTTTCATATAAGGAATAATTTCTGTTCTTTTTAATTTTTAAGGTCGCTCCTTAATTTCAGCTTAAAAAACTTGTTTTTTTTTTTATTGAATTTCTGATCGTTTTTTAGATAATGCAGCTTTTATTTTGGCTAACTATCATTAAATAAGTAAACACAAATTGCATTAAATATTTAATCTTATTTTGCTTAATTATTGTATTTACAAATTAATTTACATAACTAACGTAAACCATATTCGTATATTTTTCTTCTGGCAAAAAATACGAAGTTGCAGATTTTTGCAGATATGAGCTTGAAACCTATGTAATAGGGTTTTCTGATACGCTGAATCTGACGGTGTGATTTTCATTAAAATTCTTTGACTTGTAGGGTAAGTTTCCCCCCTCTTTAAAAAATCGGGTAAATTTTCTCGGGCTCGTAGCATTTGATGAATAATACTAAACTTAATAAAATTTATATTTTAGGATCAGCATTATAAACACATTCTTTTGATACATTTATTGACATCAAAATTCCGTTTTTAAAATTTTCGATTACTGTTGAGCCGTATCGCTTGTTTTTTTATTGTTTTTTTTATTACGTATATATTATTACGTGTATGAGGGGGTTCTCCCTTTAGTCAATACCATGCTCTTTACGTTAAAAGTTAAAAAAAAATTTGATTCACAAACCCCTGAATCACAAAGGCCGTTTAATTAGAATAGATAGCTCTTTTGAAAGCACTGAAAAAAATGTAGCGTAACGAGCGAGGTATTGACTTGGGGTAGAACCCCCTCACATACGTTGTAATTTCTGTTCGTTTTAAGTTCTAGTGTTCCTTCTTACTTTCAGTTGAAAAAACTTGTTTTTTATTTTATTTAATTTCTGATCGTTTTTTAAAAAATACTTGGAAATCTGGCGCCCCCTTCATAGAAATGTCCCTTACCCCAAAGAAACATCCTCCACGGAAAGATTCTCCAGATTAACCCCCTCCTCTAGCCCCCCCTCCAGAAAAAAATCCTTCCTGAAAATTTATGTATACTTCCCAATAACCAATAAATAATGCTGGCAAGTCCGGCGCCCCTTTCATGGCAATTTCCCTTCCCCCATGAAAACTTCCTTCATGGACCGATCCTCCAACATAACCCCCGCGGCCCCGACCCACCCTTCCCTCCCACTACCAGAAGAAAAACCTCCTGAAAACGTCTGTATACTTCCCAATAACCAATACTATATGTTAACATTGGGTAAAGTTCATAGCTTTCAGCCCTCCCCCTGGGGACTTTGGGGGATTAAGTCCTCCTAAAAGACATAGTTATCATATTTTCGACCATGCTGAACAAAATGGCTATCTCAAAATTTTGATCGGGTGACTTTGGGAAAAAAATGAGCGTGGGAGGGGGCTTAGGTGCCGCCCATTTTTGGTCACTTAAAAACGGCTTTAGAACTTTTAACTTTAGTTCTAGTGAGCCCTCTCACGATATTCTAGGACTACTGGATCGATACGATCACCTCTGGGAAAAAAAATAATAGAAAAGAAACACGTATCCGTGATCTTTTTTCTAGCAAAAAATGCAAAGTTCCACATTTTTGCAGATAGGATCTTGAAACCTCTAAAGTAGGGTTCTCTGATACGCTGAATCTGACGGTATGATTTTCATTAAGGTTCTATAACTTTTAAGGGGGTCTGTCCCCCTTTTTTTGAAAATCCCCCATATTTCCTCAGGCGCGTAACTTTTGATGGGTAGCACTAAACTTGATGAAAGTTATATATTTGAAATCAGCATTGAAATCTGATTCTTTTGATGTATCTATTGGTGTATCTATTGATGTATCTATTCTGTATCCGTTTTCTAGAGTTTCGGTTACCATTGAGCCGGGTCGCTCCTTACTTACAGTTCGTTACCACAAACTGTTTGATCCAGAAATTTTCTGTACTGTTTATCTACCAAGTGTAAAAGGTTTTGATTCGTTACTAAAATTTTTCCTATTCAATTTTCTGCATCTTTTCGCGTGGTCTCAGATACCGTTCCGAATAGGTACTCCGAAATTTCTCCTACCATTCCTACTAGACTTCTTTTCCTTCTAGTAATTGTTTTTTCTTTGTTATATTGTTTTTGGAATATAATGAGTCGGATATATATCGAGTTGGAGGTAATAGGCTTGAGATTTTCTGTGCAGGATTTCGACTCTTGTTGATAGAAGAGCATCACCAAGTGCTGAAAACACTGTTGTGACCAAGATGTGCCCAGGATTGTACAAAGCCTCCATTTATGGCAGTCCCAGGGACTTCTTGCTGTCCGGTTCTAAGCCGGTTTAAGCACTTCGGTGTAGACTTGAGAAGATATGTGATCCCCGTTCTGCACTGGTATCTGGGATCATTACTTTACCTGAGGCCAAAATAATTTCAATGATTTAAAGAACATGAAAATTGGAACTTGGAATGTTAGGACGTTGAAAAATGACCATCGTATCGACATTTTGACGGACTAATTCAGACGATTCGAATTGGACGTATTAAGAGTTAAAGAAACTCGTATTCCAGGGGTAGGAAGCATGAAATTAGGTGATATAGAAATTGTTTACTGAGGCAGGAAGGATGGGGTGCAAACATAGAGAATAGGCATCATGATGAGTAAGGAAGCTTTGAAGTCTTGTTTAGGAATTAGTATACTAATTGCTCTAAAAAGATTGCTGACTAAAAAGATCAGGATATCAGTTATCGTAGTATATGCCCCAGTAGAACTGACTGACGGAGAAACTAGTGACTCAGATGAATTTTACTTGCAGTTACAGGAGCAAATAGACAGGGTCCCAGGTAGAAATATTCTGTTTTTACTAGGAGGTTTTAACGCGCCCAGGCCGGTAGAAATAGGGATAGATGGTATCCTAGCCTAGGTATGTATCCTGATGGTATCCTGTAGGAAAAAAAAACATTAATGGATACAGACTTTTTTCAATTTTCTAGGTATAACAATCTAGTTATAACCAATACGGTGTTTGGTCATAAGATGGCTCATAAGTTAACATGGTATTCACGTGATGGTAAGACAACAAAATATGCTGATTATGTTACAGTAAACCGAAGACTGGCAGGACCAATACAAGATACTAGGGTATATAGGAGTGCTGTTACTGATGTTAAAAGTAAATGTGACCACCTAGAAGTGTCAATGGTTAATTAGAAGCTGAAATTTTGGAAGGGTAACTACCTAACGGGAAATTGTGATGTTGGTAGACTCAGGATGAGAATTTGAGAGAATCGTTGCAGGAACAGTTGAATACTAAACTTAAGAGTTTAAAACTTGATAATGTGGAAGATTGTTAGAACAATTTTAGATAAATAATTTGTAAAGTTGCTGAAGGGTTCTTAGGGATGAAAGCTAGGACTACAGCTAAGAATATTAGTGAAAAAGATTTATGTTTAATTGAAAGAAGAAAGGACTTGTACAAGAATTTTCTGAGTAATAGATTATATGAAAATAAAAGGAATAGTAAAGAAAGTAGGGAAAACAATAAAATATGAACTAAGAAGGTGTTAAGTGGATGCCATTGGTAAAATGGCTGAGGATCTGGAAGATGCAGCTAGACGGCATAATAGTAAAATATTGTAAAGGCATCTTAATAAATTGAGAGGGAGCAGTCAATCCGGACATGGCCCTGTTAAAGATAGGAACGGAACCACAATTAGCGATAAGGAAAGAATTAAAGAGAGATGGGCAGAACATTTTGAGAATTCGCTAAACCTAGATAGAATTGCAGGAAAACATATAGTGGTTAATGAAAACATTTGTGAGGAATTTGCTTAACCGAGATAGAGTTGCTGGAAAAGGTATAGAGGAAAATGAAAAAGTTTATGATACCTTAGATGTGACGGAAGATTTGTTTTGTGAGGAAGAATTAGTGACAGTACTAAAAGAATAAAAAATAATAAGGCTCCAGGTGCTGATACTGTGGTAAATGAGTTCCTAAAATATGGTGGCTTTAAGGTTAGAGTCATTACTGAAGATTATGAATATTTTTTTTGGAAAAGGGGAAGTACCTTTCGATTTTAGAAAAACCTTAATTAAGCCACCTTATAAGAAATGTGATAAAAGTGAGTGTGGTAATTATCGAGGCATTAGTCTGGTCTCTGTAGGTAGCATATTACTTAGTAATATGATAATTTATAGACGGAGAGATGATAGACGGATAGATAGTTTTGTCTAAAGTTAAAACTTTAGACAAAGTTTTAAGAGAAGAAAACAAAACTTTCACTCTTAGGTTAATAATTGAGAAGTGCCGGAGTTGTCAAACACCTTTGGTCCTCAGTTTTATAGATTATGAGCAAGCATTCGATTCTGTTGATAGTAGAGCTTTAGTCAAGGTTATATCCTTGTACCAGACAAATACATTAAAGTGAGGAGTGTTATGTACGAGAATAACACTGCTGCGGTTAATGAGGTTAAGCAAGAAATGAGGTTAGCAGCTGGTTTTGTATTAAATCAGGAGTTAAGTAGATTGTGTTCTATCCCCCTTTATATGGATTATTTTGATGGAATTTGTCTTAAGGAGTACAGGAAAGGCAATGGGAGACCCGGAATCAAATGGGGAAATAAAAGTCTCGTAGACTTGCATTTTGATGATGATTTAAGCATCCTGGATGAAAGTGTGAGAAAAATGAATGAGCCTTTAGAGGTTTTGCGAGTTTAGAGTGCTAAAATAGGTTTGAAAATAACTGTTAAGAAGACTAAGTCACTAAGGCTAGGAATAAGTGAAGATGAAAAGGTGACGTTGGGTAATGAAAAAATTGATCAGGTAGGCAGTCTCACTTACCTTGGTAGTATTATTAGTAAAGATGGTGGGAGCAGTGAAGATGTTAAAAGTACAATAGCCATGGCTCAGGGTGTTTTTTCACAGTTAAAAAAAAGTTTGGAAGAATAGGAAGATAAGTCCACAAACCAAGATTAGAATATTACAAGCTACAGTGATGACAGTGGTCAAATATGGCTCTGAAGCATGGGCGCTCAAAAAAGCGGATGAAGATTTGCTAGATATCTTCCAGAGAAATTGCTTAAGGATTGTTCTGGGTACCCGGCTGACTGACCGTATTTCAAACAATAGGTTGTTAGAAAAATGTGGTTCAATACCGCTCTCTAGGGCTATAATGAAATAAAGGTTGAGGTGGCTAGGGCACGTAGTGTGGATGAAGGATGACAGATTACTGAAGATTCTTCTGTTCGGCCAACTGTCTAGCGCTAAACGAAAAACAGGTCACCCTCGTCTGGGGTGGGAGGACGTCATAAAGAAAGATTTAAAGGAAATGGGAACTTCGTGGGAGGGTATAAAAAGGGAGGCTTTGAATAGATTGGGACGGATGAGGAGCGCGCGTGGCTGTGTTGGCCTCAGGTGGCTTGGTGCTATGGTGAGTTGTTAATTGTAGTAGTAGTAGCAGCAGTAGTTTTGGTTTTGAAGGGTAATTATATTCGCCCTATGTCTTTGGAAACCCCTTTGATTTGGTTGCTCAGAATATTGAATAACGAGGTGGTTTGATGCTGGAAAAGCTTAATCGTGGTTCTCTTTCTTTTACCATTTGAGAGGTTAAAGAGGTTGATTCTAAGCTTTTTTCCTATCTCTTGTCTTGTTGTTTCCACACTATTTACGGGTACAGCTATTTGATTCTGGAATGTATGTATGGTTGATGCCTCGAGCCTGATTGCAATCTCCCAGTATCCTTCCATTGTTCTAACGTTACTCATCTTGCGAAATAACACCGCTTTCACGACCCTATATTCCGCTGTAATAATCTGGAAAAGCTAAAAAATGATAATTGTAGTCCATGTTCTCAGCTGCAGCAAATAATTAATTCGATATATTACAAAACATAAAACATAAAACAACACACTTATTTCAGCTTAATTATCATAACGTGTAATCCCGACTTAATCAGCATATTCGGGAATAATCTGTGAATGCGATGGCGTTACTGATAATATTTTCATTTCGCTTACCTCTTCTTTTATATTTTTTATTCTAATTTTTTGATAAATAGTCCGTCCCGTGACTGTTGTGAGAAGGCTTAAACATATTGATCTTTGTATACATGCAACTAAAAGTAGCTCAAACTGAATGCTTTCACTTAATAGTAGGCTAAGCATAATTTCTGCTTGGCTGAATACTATTTCTTTTTTGTCCCCAAGATCTTTATATATTTTTTGTCCACATAAAAGATTTTTAAAAATTGTTTATCCACGTGTCAATTAATTCTTTGCTTTTCAATGGCAAGAAAATTGGTGGGCTTCCCGATAAAATGTGTTTAATTATTTAGGGAATTATTTTGGTTATTTTATTTTTTGATTTCTGTACATTTTCCAGTTTAAGAATAAAATTGATTTGTTTTTTTTTCACAAGTTATATTCTGACATAGGACTTATAATTAACGGGAAATTTTGGAGTATCTAATGTTTGATACAAGTCCCTTCTAAATTAAAATTGTTTGAGATTAAAACTTCAGATAAACACAATCTTATAATACCTTGGGTCGTCTCTAAATGTGCGGAAACTTCCGAATGGCATGCTTTCTTTATACCGTGTCTATTTTCAAGGATGATATTTTTCCAGAAATTCAGGCTATTCTCATTTTTTGTTCGCTTCAATCCATCTTTCGTTAATTCTAAATCCAAAATGCCATCTTTGAAAAAGTCATTAACCCAGTTTTTATCTAAGGTAATTATTCACTTTCTCTTGTTTTCTACTAATACATCTTCAGTTTTGGAGGTTAAGAGGATTATAACCCCCTGTGGCCCAGCAGTTGCTATGGGAAAAGTCTGATACATCCTAAATGAACTCTTTTACTATACCATAGGAATTTTTAAAGTGCCAAAATAACGGGTAAAAGTAGGGATGACCCTAGTACTCCCATCCCTCACCCCTGCTGCCATCTACAATTTAGTTTAACGTTGACAGTACATAATTCATGGTTTTTCTCACTGAGAATGAAAAAACAGGATTTTTTCACTTGAAAAACAGGTTTTTTCTCACATTGATGGATGTTTCTTGGACGGTTATGAGTGTTAGTTAATTCATTTGTTGTTTTTCATGTATTTCAACAGCAATTTATGTCTGTTTTTATGGTTTTTGTCACTGAGAATGAAAAAACAGGATTTTTCTCACTTTGATGTATTTTCAAGGAAAATTGTCTCCGGGCGAAGTTTATTAATGTCTTTGGTGTTCGTCCAGGAGAATTGTTTCCGGGTGACGTTTATTAATGTCTGACGAATGATGTCAAGGTTGATTGATTTGTCACGAAAGGGGAATTAATTTGTTGTTCCTAAGGGGAATGATTGATCTACGAAAGGGGAATTAATTTGTTGTTTCTAAGGGGGATTATTGATTCACGAAAGGGGAATTAATTTGTTGTTTCTAAGGGGAATTATTGATTCACGAAAGGGAAATTAATTTGTTGTTTCTAAGGGGAATTATTGATTCACGAAAGGAGAATTAATTTGTTGTTTCTAAGGGGAATTATTGATTCACGAAAGGGGAATTAATTTGTTGTTTCTAAGGACAATTATTGATTCACGAAGAGGGAATTAATTTGTTGTTTCTAAGGGGAATTATTGATTCAAGAAAGGGGAACTAATTTGTTGTTTCTAAGGGGAATTATTGATTCACGAAAGGGAAATTAATTTGTTGTTTCTAAGGGGAATTATTGATTCAAGAAAGAGTAATTAATTTGATGTTTCTAAGGGGAATTATTGATTCACGAAAGGGGAATTAATTTGATGTTTCACGCGGGAAAGGATTTCCTAGGAATTTCAAATGTGACAGCGCAGTGATGCCAAAACAAAAGGAACACGTAGAAATTACGTTTAGGGATTATTTGGGTGAAACCATTTTAGGGATTTTAGGGATTTATTTGGGCGAAACAGTTTGAGGCATTGTTAAACACGACTGGCTGAAATAAAAGCGGAACTCTTCAAATCACAACAACTGAAGGTCAGTAAATAATTCCTTTGTTTTTTTTTGTTAAACACGATTGGTTGAAATAAAAGCGTACCTTTTAAAATAACAACAATTGAAGCTCTTTAAATAATTCCTTTGTTTTTTCTGTTAAAAACGATTGGCTTGAACAAAAGAGGAACTTTTAAAGTAACAACAACCGAAGGTAATTATATAATTCTTTTTTTTTTTTTTTTTTAAGCACGATTGGTTGAAAAAAAAGCAGACCTTTTAAAATCAAAACAACTAAAGGTCAGTAAATAATTCCATTGTTTCTTTTTGTGAAACACTAATGGCTGAAATAACAGCGGAACTTTTAAAATCACAGCAACTCAAGGTCAGTAAATGATTCCTTTGTTTTTTTTATAAACACGATTGGCTGAAATAAAAGCGGAACTTTTAAAATCACAACAACTGAAGGTCATTAAATTATTCTTTTGTTTTTTTTAACACGACTGGCTTAATCAAAAGAATAACTTTTAAAATAACAAATAAAGTTAATTAAATGATTCCTTTGTTTTTTTTTAAAAACGATTGAATTAAAAAAAATCGGAAATTTTAAAATCCCAACAACTGAAGGTTAGTAAATAATTCCTTTGTTTTTTTTTTTAAAAAGGTTTGACTTAGCTACAAGTGTAAATTTTAACATCACAACTTAATTTCATTAAATAATTGCTTTGTTTTTTTGTTAAAACTCGAGTGGATTAAACATAAGCGGAACTCTTAAAATCACAACTCAAGGTTAGTCAATAATTCCTTTGTTTTTTTTAAAACGATTGTCTGATACAAAAGCGGAACTTTTAAAATCACAACAACTGAAGTTCAGTAAATAATCACTTTGTTTTTTTATGTTAAACACGATTGGCTGAAATAAAAGCGGAACTCTTAAAATCACAACTGAAGGTCAGTAAATAATTCCTTAGTTTTATTTTAAGCACGATTGGCTGAAACAAAAGCGGAACTTTTAAAATCACAACAACTGAAGGTCAGTAAATAATTCCTTTGTTTTTTTTAACATGATTGGCTGAAATAAAAGCGGAACTCTTAAAATCACAACAACTGAAGGTCAGTAAATAATTCCTTTGATTTTTTTTTTAAACACGATTGGCTGAAATAAAAGCGGAACTTTTAAAAATCAAAAAAACTGAAGTTCAGTAAATAATTCCTTTTGTTTTTTTTTTGTTAAACACGATAGGCTTAAATAAAAGAGGAAATATTAAAATCACAACAACTGAAGGTCAGTAAATAATTCCTTTGTTTTTTTTGTTAAACACGATTGGCTGAAACCAAAGAGGAACTCTTAAAATCACAACAACTGAAGGTCAGTAAATAATTCCATTTTTTTGTTAAACGCGATTGGCGGAAATAAAAGCGGAACTTTTAAAATCACAACAACTGAAGGTCAGTAAATAATTCCTTTGTTTTTTTGTTAAACACGATTTGCTGAAATAAAAGCGGAACTCTTAAAATCACAACAATTGAAGGTCAGTAAATAATTCCATTGTTTTTTTTTTGTTAAACACGATTGGCCGAAATTAAAGCGGAACTTTTAAAATCACAACAACCGAAGGTCAGTAAATGATTGCTTTGTTTTTTTTTTTTAAAGACGATTGATTGAAACAAAAGCGGAACTCTTAAAATAACAACAACTTCTGGTCATTAAATAATTCCTTTTTTTTGTTAAACATGATTGACTTAAACAAAAGCGGAAGGCTTAAAATAACAACAACTGTAGGTAAGTAAATTATTCCGTTGTTTTTTTTTTGTTAAACACGATCGGCTGAAATAAAAGAGGAACTTTTAAAATCACAACAACTGAAGGTCAGTAGATGATTCCTTTGTTGTTTTTTTTTTTAAACACGATTGGCTGAAATAAAAGCGGTACTTTTAAAATCAAAACAACTGAAGGTCAGTAAATAATTCCTTTGTTTTTTTTTGTTAAACACGATTGGCTGAAATAAAAGCGGAACTTTTAAATTCACAACAACTGAAGGTCACTAGATGATTCCTTTGTTTTTTTTTTTGTTAAACACGATTGGCTTAAATAAAAGTAGAAATTTTAAAATCACAACAACTAAAGGTCAGTAAATGATTCCTTTGTTTTTTTTGTTAAATACGATTGGTTGAAAAAAAAGCAAATCTTTTAAAATCACAACAACTGAAGGTCAGTAAATAATTCCATTGTTTTTTTTGTTAAACACGATTGGTTGAAATAAAAGCGGAACTTTTAATATCACAACAACTGAAGGTCAGTAAATAATTCCTTTGTTTTTTTTTAAAAAGGATTATATGAAATAAAAGCGAAACTTTTAAAATCACAACAACTGAAGGTCAGTAAATGATTTATTTGTTTTTTTTAAACACGATTTGCTTAAACAAAAGAATAACTTTTAAAAACACAACTGAAGGTCATTAAATAATTCCATTTTTTTTTAAACACGATTGTCTGAAATAAAAGCGTAACTTTTAAAATCACAACAACTGAAGTTCAGTAAATAATTCCTTTGTTTTTTTTGTGAAGCACGATTGGCTGAAATAAAAGCGGAACTTTTAAAATCACAACAACTGAAGGTCAGTAAATAATTCCATTTTTTTTAAACACGATTGGCTGAAATAAAAGCGGAACTTTTAAAATCACAACAACTTAAGGTCAGTAAATAATTCCTTTTATTTTTTTTCAACACGATTGGCTGAAATAAAAGCGGAACTTTTAAAATCACAACAACTGAAGGTCAGTAAATTATTCTTTTGTTTTTTTTTTAACCCGAATGGCTTAATCAAAAGCATAAATTTTAAAATAACAAATAAAGTTAATTAAATTTTTCCTTTTTTTTTTTTTAAACACATTTGGCTGAAAAAAAAGCGTAACTTTTAAAATCCCAACAACTGAAGGTTAGTAAATAATCCCTTTGTTTTTTGTTAAACACGATTGGCTGAACTAAAAGCGGAACTCTTAAAATCACAACAACTGAAGGTCAGTAAATAATTCCTTTGTTTTTTTTTTTAAACACGATTGGCTGAAATAAAAGCGGAACTCTTAAAATCACAACTGAAGGTCAGTAAATAATTCCTTTGTTTTTTTTAACACGATTGGCTGATACAAAAGCGGAACTTTTAAAATCACAACAACTGAAGGTCAGTAAATAATTCCTTTGTTTTTTTGTTAAACATGATTGGTTGAAACAAAAGCAGAACTTTCAAAATCACAACAATTCATGGTCAGTAAATAATTCCATTGTTTTTTTTGTTAAAAACGATTGGTTGAAATAAAAGCGGAACTTTTAAAATCACAACAACTGAAGGTCAGTAAATGATTCCTTTGTTGTTTTTTTTTGTTAAACACGATTGGCTGAAATAAAAGCGGAACTTTTAAAATCACAACAACTGAAGGTCAGTAAATAATGCCTTTTTTTTTTTTTAAAAACGATTGAATGAAATAAAATCGTAACTCTTAAAATCACAAAAACTGAAGGTCATTAAATAATTCCTTTTTTTTTTTTTTTTTAAACACGATGGGCTGAAATAAAAGCGTAACTCTTAAAATCACAACTGAAGGTCAGTAAATAATTCCTTATTTTTATTTTAAACATGATTGGCTGAAACAAAAGCGGAACTTTTAAAATCACAACAACTGAAGGTCAGTAAATAATTCCTTTGTTTTTTTTAACATGATTGGCTGAAATAAAAGTGGAACTTTTAAAATCACAACAACTGAAGGTCAGTAAATAATTCCTTTGCTTTTTTTGTTAAACACGATTGGCTGAAATAAAAGTGGAACTTTTAAAAATCATAACAACTGAAGGTCATTAAATAATCCCTTTTGTTTTTTTTTGTTAACCACGATGGGCTTAAGTTAAAGTGTACATTTTAAAACAGAAAAAAATTAAGGTCATTAAATAATTCCTTTGTTTTTTTTTTGTTAAAAAAGTTCGATTTAAACAAAATCGGAGATTTTAAAATCACAAAAACTGAAGGTCATTAATTAATTCCTTTGTTTTTTTTAAACACGATTGGCTGAAATGAAAGCAGAACTTTCAAAATCACAACAACTGAAGGTCAGTAAATAATTCCTTTTTTTTTGTTAAACACGATTGACTGAAATAAAAGCGGAACTTTTAAAATCACAACAACTGAAGGTCAGTAAATAATTCCATTGTTTTTTTTGTTAAACACTATGTGCTTAAAAAAAATCTTACCATTTAAAACCACAACCAATAAAGGTAATTAACGAATTCCTTTGTTTTTTTTTGTTAAGAAAGATTGGCTGAAGCAAAAGCATAACTCTTAAAATCAAAACATCCGTAGGTCATTAAATTATTCCTTTGTTTTTTTGTTAAACATGATAGGCTGAAATAAAAGCGGACCCTTTAAAATCACCACAACTGAAAGTCAGTAAATAATTCCTTTGTTTTTTGTTAAACACGAATGGCTGAAACAAAAGCGGAACTTTTAAAATCACAACAACTGAAGGTCACTAGATGATTCCTTTGTTTTTGTTAAACACGATTGGCTTAAATAAAAGCGTAACTTTTAAAATCACAACAACTGATGGTCTGGAAATGATTCCTTTTTTTTTTTTTTGTTAAACACGATTGGCTGAAACAAAAGAGGAACTTTTAAAATCACAACAACTGAAGGTCAGTAGATGATTCCTTTGTTGTTTTTTTTTGTTAAACACGATTGGCTGAAATAAAAGCGGAACTTTTAAAATCACAACAACTAAAGGTCAGTAAATGATTCCTTTGTTTTTTTTGTTAAACACGATTGGTTGAAACAAAAGCAGAACTTTTAAAATCACAACAACTGAAGGTCAGTAAATAATTCCATTGTTTTTTTTGTTAAACACGATTGTTTGAAATAAAAGCGGAACTTTTAATATCACAACAACTGAAGGTCAGTAAATAATTCCTTTGTTTTTTGTTAAACACGATTATCTGAAATAAAAGCGGAACTTTTAAAATCACAACAACTGAAGGTCAGTAAATAATTCCTTTGTTTTTTTTAAACACGATTGGCTGAAACAAAAGCAGAACTTTTAAAATCACAACTGAAGGTCAGTAAATAATTCCATTTTTTTTTTAAACACGATTGGCTTAAATAAAAGCGGAACTTTTAAAATCACAACAACTGAAGTTCAGTAAATAATTCCTTTGTTTTTTTTTGTGAAGCACGATTGGCTGAAATAGAAGCGGAACTTTGAAAATCACAACAACTGAAGTTCATTAAATAATTCCATTTTTTTTTAACACGATTGGCTGAAATAAAAGCGTAACTTTTAAAATCACAACAACTTAAGGTCAGTAAATAATTACTTTGATTTTTTTTAAACACGATTGGCTGAAATAAAAGCGGAACTTTTAAAATCACAACAACTGAAGGTCAGTAAATTATTCTTTTGTTTTTTTTTTAACACGACTGGCTGAAGCAAAAGCAGAACTTTTAAAATCACAACTAAAGGTCAGTAAGTTATTCCTTTGTTTTTTTTTTTAAAAACAATTGGATGAAATAAAAGCTGAAATTTTAAAATCAAAACAACTGAATGTCAGTAAATAATTCCTTTGTTTTTTTTTTTAAAAAGGATTGGCTGAAATAAAAGAGGAACTCTTAAAATCACAACAACTGAAGGTCATTAAATAATTCCTTTGTTTTTTTGTTATACACGATTGGATGAAAAATAAGCGGAACTCTTAAAATCACAACTGAAGGTCAGTAAATAATTCCTTTGTTTTTTTTAACACGATTGGCTGATACAAAAGCGGAACTTTTAAAATCACAACAACTGAAGGTCAGTAAATAATTCCTTTGTTTTTTTGTTAAACATGATTGGTTGAAACAAAAGCAGAACTTTCAAAATCACAACAATTCATGGTCAGTAAATAATTCCATTGTTTTTTTTGTTAAACACGATTGGTTGAAATAAAAGCGGAACTTTTAAAATCACACCAACTGAAGGTCAGTAAATGATTCCTTTGTTGTTTTTTTGTTAAAAAAGATTGGCTTAAATAAAAGAGTATCTTTTAAAATCGCAAAAACTGAAGTTCATTAAATAATGCCTTTGTTTTTTTTTAAAAAAGATTGACTGAAATAAAAGCGGAACTCTTAAAATCACAACAACTGAAGGTCATCAAATAATTCCTTTGTTTTTTTTTTGTTAAACAATATTGGCTTAAATAAAAGCGTAACTCTTAAAATCAAAACTGAAGGTAAGTAAATAATTCCTTTGTTTTTTTTTAAGCACTATTGGCTGAAACAAAAGCGGAACTTTTAAAATCACAACAACTGAAGGTCATTAAATAATTCCTTTGTTTTTTTTAACATGATTGGCTTAAATAAAAGTGGAACTCTTAAAATCACAACAACTGAAGGTCAGTAAATAATTCCGTTGCTTTTTTGTTAAACACGATTGGCTGAAATAAAAGTGGAACTTTTAAAAATCACAAAAACTAAAGGTCTTTAAATGATTCCTTTTGTTTTTTTTTTGTTAAAAACTATTGATTTAAACAAAAGGGCAACATTTGAAATAACAACAAATTAAGGTCAGTAAATAATTCCTTTGTTTTTTTTGTTAAAAATGATTGGTTGAAACAAAAGCGGAACTCTTAAAATCACAACAACTGAAGGTCAGTAAATAATTCCATTTTTTTTGTTAAACGCGATTGGCTGAAATAAAAGCTGAACTTTTAAAATCACAACAACTGAAGGTCATTAAATAATTCCTTTGTTTTTTTTTTAAACACGATTGGCTGAAATGAAAGCAGAACTTTTAAAATCACAACAACTGAAGGTCAGTAAATAATTCCACTGTTTTTTTTTTTGTTAAACACGATAGTATTAAATAAAAGCAGAGCTTTTAAAATTACAACAACTGAAGGTCAGTAAATGATTTCTTTGTTTTTTTGCTAAACACGATTGGCTGAAAAAAAAGCGGAACTTTTCAAATCACAACAACTTAAGGTCATTAAATAATTCCTTTGTTTTTTGTTAAACACGATTGGCTTAAATAAAAGCGTACCTTTTAAAATTACAACAACTGAAAGTCAGTAAATAATTCATTTGTTGTTTTTTTTGTTATACACGATAGGCTGAAATAAAAGCGGAACTTTTAAAATCACAACAACTGAAGGTCACTAGATGATTCCTTTGTTTTTTTTGTTAAACACGATTGGCTTAAATAAAAGCGGTACTTTTAAAATCACAACAACTGAAGGTCAGTAAATGATTCCTTTGTTTTTTTGTTAAAAACGATTGGATGAAATAAAAGCGGAACTTTTAAAATCACAACAACTGAAGGTCACTAGATGATTCCTTTGTTGTTTTTTTTTGTTAAACACGATTGGCTGAAATAAAAGCGGAACTTTTAAAATCACAACAACTAAAGGTCAGTAAATGATTCCTTTGTTTTTTTTGTTAAACACGATTGGTTGAAACAAAAGCAGAACTTTTAAAATCATAACAACTGAAGGTCAGTAAATAATTCCATTATTTTTTTTGTTAAACACTATTGGTTGAAATAAAAGCGGAACTTTTAATATCACAACAACTTAAGGTCAGTAAATAATTCATTTTTTTTTTTTTAAAAAGGATTATATTAAATAAAAGCGGAACTTTTAAAATCACAACAACTGAAGGTCAGTAAATAATTCCTTTGTTTTATTGTTAATCACCATTGGCTGAAATAAAAGAAGAACATTTAAAATCACAACTGAAGGTCATTAAATAATTCCATTTTTTTTAAACATGATTGGTTTAAATAAAAGTGGAACTTTTAAAATCACAAAAACTTAAGGTCAGTAAATAATTCCGTTGTTTTTTTTGTGAAGCACGATTGGCTGAAATATAAGCGGAACTTTGAAAATCACAACAACTGAAGGTCAGTAAATAATTCAATTTTTTTTTAACACGATTGGCTTAAATAAAAGCGGAAATTTTAAAATCACAACAACTTAAGGTCATTAAATAATTCCTTTGATTTTTTTTAAACACGATTGGCTGAAATAAAAGCGGAACTTTTAAAATCACAACAACTGAAGGTCAGTAAATGATTCTTTTGTTTTTTTTTAAACACGACTGGCTGAAACAAAAGCAGAACTCTTAAAATCACAACTGAAGGTCAGAAAATAATTACTTTGTTTTTTGTTAAACACGATTGGCTGAAATAAAAGCGGAACTTTTAAAATCACAACAACTGAAGGTCAGTAAATAATTCCTTTGTTTTTTTGTTAAACACGATTGGCTGAAACAAAAGCAGAACTTTCAAAATCACAACATCTGAAGGTCAGTAAATAATTCCATTTTTGTTAAACACGATTGGCTGAAATAAAAGCGGAACTTTTAAAATCAAAACAACTGAAGGTCAGTGAATAATTTCGTTGTTTTTTTTGTTAAAAACGATTGGCTTAAATAAAAGTGTACCTTTTAAAATCACAACAACACAAGGTCAGGAAATGATTCCTTTGTTGTTTTTTTTTGTTAAACACGATTGGCTGAAATAAAAGCGGAACTTTTAAAATCACAACAACTAAAGGTCAGTAAATAATTCCTTTGTTTTTTTTTTTAAGCAAGATTGGTTGAAATAAAAGCGGAACTTTTAAAATCACAACAACTGAAGGTCATTAAATAATTCCTTTGTTTTTTTGTTAAACACGATTGGTTGAAATAAAAGCGGAACTTTTAAAATCACAACTGAAGGTCAGTAAATAATTCCTTTGTTTTTTTTGTTAAACACGATTGGCTGAAATAAAGGCGGAACTTTTAAAATCACAACAAATCAAGGTCAGTAAATGATTCCTTTGTTTTTTTATAAACAGGATTGGCTGAAATAAAAGCGGAACTTTTAAAATCACAACAACTAAAGGTCAGTAAATGATTCCTTTGTTTTTTTTTCTAAACACGATTGGTTGAAACAAAAGCAGAACTTTTAAAATCACAACAACTGAAGGTCAGTAATTAATTCCATTGTTTTTTTGTTAAACACGATTGGCTGAAATAAAAGCGGAACTCTTAAAATCAAAACTGAAGGTCAGTAAATAATTCCTTTGTTTTTTGTTAAACACGATTGGCTGAAATAAAAGCGGAACTTTTAAAATCACAACAACTGAAGGTCTGTAAATGATTCCTTTGTCTTTTTTTTGTTAAACACGATTGGCTGAAATAAAAGCGGAACTTTTAAAATCACAACAACTGAAGGTCAGTAAATAATTACTTTGTTTGCTTTGTTCAACCAATTGTGTTTAACAAAAAAAACAAAGGAATAATTTACTGACCTTTAGTTGTTGTGATTTTAAAAGTTCCACTTTTATTTCAGCCAATCGTGTTTAACAAAAAAAAAACAAAGGAATAATTTACTGACATTCAGTTGTTGTGATTTTAAAAATTCTTCTTTTATATAAGCCAGTCGTTTTTAACAAAAAAACAAAGGAATCATTTAATGACCTTCAGTTGTTGTGATTTTAACAGTTCCGCTTTTATTTCAATCAATATTGTTTAACAAAAAAAATGGCATTATTTAATGACCTTCAGTTGTTGTGATTTTAAAAGTTCCGCTTTTATTTCAGCCAATCGCGTTTAAAAAAAAATAAAGGAGTCATTTAATGACCTTCAGTTGTTGTGATTTTAAAAGTTCCGCTTTTATTTCAGCCAATCGTGTTTAACAGAAAAAACAACGGAAATATTTACTGACCTTGAGTTGTTGTGATTTTAAAAGTTCCGCTTTTTTTTCAGCCAATCGTGTTTAACAAAAAAAAACAAAGGAATTATTTACTGACCTTCAGTTGTGATTTTAAAAGTTCCGCTTTTATTTCAGCCAATCGTGTTTAACAAAAAAAAAACAAAGGAATTATTTACTGACCTTCAGTTGTGATTTTATAAGTTCCGCTTTTATTTCAACCAATCGTGTTTAACAAAAAAAAACAAAGGAATTGTTTAATGACCTTCAGTTATTGTGATTTTAAAAGTTCCGCTTTTGTTTCAGCTAATCGTGTTTAAAAAAAAAAAAGGAATTATTTACTGACCTTCTGTTGTTTTGATTTTAATAGTTCCGCTTTTGTTTCAGCTCATCGTTTTTAACAAAAAAAACAAAGGAATCATTTACTGACCCTGAGTTGTTCTGATCTTAAAAGTTTCGCTTTCATTTCAGCCAATCGTGTTTAACAAAAAAAAACAAAGGAAACATTTACTGACCTTCAGTTGTTGTGATTTTAAAATTTCTGCTTTTATTTCAGCCAACTGTGTTTAACAAAAAAACAAAGGAATTATTTACTGACCTTCAGTTGTTGTGATTTTAAGAGTTCCGCTTTTGTTTCAGCCAATCGTGTTTAACAAAAAAAAAAGGAATTATTTACTGACCTTCAGTTGTTGTGATTTTAAAAGTTCTGCTTTTATTTCAACCAATCGTTTTTAACAAAAAAAACAAAGGAATCATATACTGACCTTCAGTTGTTGTGATTTTAAAAGTTCCTCTTTTACTTCAGCCTATCGTGTTTAACAAAAAAAAAACAAAGGAATTATTTACTGACCTTCAGTTGTTGTGATTTTTAAAGTTCCGCTTTTATTTCAGCCGATCGTGTTTAACAAAAAAAACAAAGGAATTATTTACTGACCTTTAGTTGTTGTGATTTTAAAAGTTCCACTTTTATTTCAGCCAATCGTGTTAAAAAAAGGAATTATTTATTGACCTTCAGTTGTGATTTTAAGAGTTCCGCTTTTATTTCAGCCAATCGTGTTTAACAAAAACAAAAGAATTATTTTCTGACCTTCAGTTGTGATTTTAAAAGTTCTGCTTTTGTTTCAGCCAGTCGTGTTTTAAAAAAAAAGAATCATTTACTGACCTTCAGTTGTTGTGATTTAAAAAGTTCCGCTTTTATTTCAGCCAATCGTGTTTAACAATTAAAAAAAGGAATCATTTACTGACCTTCAGTTGTTGTGATTTTAAAAGTTCCGCTTTTATTTAAACCAATCGTGTTTAACAAAAAAAAACAATGGAATTATTTACTGACCTTGAGTTGTTGTGATTTTAAAAGTTATGCTTTTGTTTAAACCAATCGTGTTTAAAAAAAAAAGGAATCATTTACTGACCTTCAGTTGTTGTGATTTTAAAATTTCCTCTTTTATTTCAGACAATTGTGTTTAACAAAAAAACAAATGAATCATTTACTGACCTCCAGTTGTTGTGATTTTAAAAGTTCCGCTTTTATTTCAGCCAATCGTGTTTAACAAAAAAAAAATGGAATTATTTAATGACCTTCAGTTGTTGTGATTTTAAAAGTTCCGCTTTTATTTCAGCCAATCGCGTTTAAAAAAAAAATAAAGGAATAATTTACTGACCTTAAGTTGTTGTGATTTTAAAAGTTTCGCTTTTATTTCAGCCAAACGTGTTTAACAAAAAAAACAACGGAAATATTTACTGACCTTGAGTTTTTGTAATTTTAAAAGTTCCGCTTTTATTTCAGCTAATCGTGTTTAACAAAAAAACAAAGGAAGCATTTACTGACCTTGAGTTGTGATTTTAAGAGTTCTACTTTTATTTCATTCAGTTCTGTTTAACAACAAAAAACAAAGGAATTATTTAATTACATTCATTTGGTGTTATTTTAAAAGTTCCACTTTTATTTCAGCCAATCGTGTTTAACAAAAAAATGGAATTATTTACTGACCTTCAGTTGTGATTTTAAAAGTTCTGCTTTTGTTTCAGCCAGTCGTGTTAAAAAAAAAGAATTATTAACTGACCTTTAGTTGTTGTGATTTTAAAAGTTCCGCTTTTATTTCATTCAATCGTTTTTAACAAAAAAACAAAGGAATCATTTAATGACTTTTAGTTGTTGTTATTTTAAGAGTTCCGCTTTTATTTAAAACAAACGTGTTTAACAAAAAAAAAAAAAGTAATTATTTAATGACCATAAGTTTTTTTGTTTTTAAAAGTTCTGCTTTTGTTTCAGCCAATAGTGTTTAACAAAATAAAAACAAAGGAATCATGTACTGACCTTCAATTGTTGTGATTTTTAAAGTTCCGCTTTTATTTCAGCTGATCGTGTTAAACAAAAAAAACAGAATTATTTACTGACCTTCAGTTGTTGTGATTTTAAAAGTTCCGCTTTTATTTCAGCCAATCGTGTTTAAAAAAAAAACAAAGGAATTATTTACTGAACTTCAGTTGTTGTGATTATAAGAGTTCCTCTTTTATTTAAGCCAATCGTGTTTAACAAAAAAACAAAGGGATCATTTAATGAACTTCAGTTGTTGTGATTTTAAAAGTTCCGATTTTTTTTAAACCCATTGTTTTTAACAAAAAAAAAACAAAGGAATTATTTACTGATCTTCAGTCGTTGTGATTTTAAAAGTTCCGCTTTTATTTCAGCCAATCGTGTTTAACAAAAACAGAGGGATTATTTACTGACCATCAGTTGTGATTTTAAGAGTTCTGATTTTATTTTAGTCAATCTTGTTTAACACAAAGGAATTATTTACTAACCATGAATTTCTTTTGTTTTAAAAATTATGCTTTTGTTTCAACCAATCATGTTTAACAAAAAAAAAACAAAGGAATCATTTAATGACCTTCAGCTGTTGGTATTTTAAAATTTAATCTTTTATTTAAGCCAATTGTGTTTAACAAAAAAAAACAAAGGAATCATTTACTGACCTTCAGTTGTTGTGATTTTTAAAGTTCCGCTTTTATTTCAGCCGATCTTGTTTAACAAAAAAAACAAAGGAATTATTTACTGACCTTCAGTTGTTGTGATTTTAAAATTTCCGCTTTTGTTTAAGCCAATCGTGTTTAAAAAAAAGGAATTATTTACTGACCTTCAGTTGTGATTTTAAGAGTTCCGCTTTTATTTCAGCCAATCGTGTTTAACAAAAACAAAAGAATTCATTTCTGACCTTCAGTTGTGATTTTAAAAGTTCTGCTTTTGTTTCAGCCAGTCGTGTTTAAAAAAAAAAGAATCATTTACTGACCTTCAGTTGTTGTGATTTTAAAAGTTCCTCTTTTATTTCAGCCAATCGTGTTTAACAAAAAAACAAAGGTATCATTTACTGACCTTCAGTTGTTGTGATTTTAAAGGTTCCTCTTTTATTTCAACCAATCGTGTTTAACAAAATAAACAAAAGAATTATTTACTGACCATGAGTTTTTGTGATTTTAAAAGTTCTGCTTTCGTTTCAACCAATCGTGTTTAAAAAAAAAAGGAATCATTTACTGACCTTCAGTTGTTGTGACTTTAAAATTTCCTCTTTTATTTCAGCCAATCGTGTTTAACAAAAAAAACAAAGGAATCATTTACTGACCTTTAGTTGTTGTGATTTTAAAAGTTCCGCTTTTATTTCAGACAATCGTTTTTAACAAAAAAAAAATGGAATTATTTACTGACCTTCAGTTGTTGTGATTTTAAAAGTTCCACTTTTATTTCAGCCAATCGTGTTTTAAAAAAAAATAAAGGAGTCATTTACTGACCTTCAGTTGTTGTGATTTTAAGAGTTCCGCTTTTATTTCAGCCAATCGTGTTTAACAAAAAAAACAACGGAAATATTTACTGACCTTGAGTTTTTGTGATTTTAAAAGTTCCCCTTTTGTTTCAGCCAATCGTGTTTAACAAAAAAAACAATTGAATTATTTACTGACCTTCAGTTGTGATTTTAAAAGTTCCGCTTTTATTTCATCCAATCGTGTTTAACAAAAAAAAAAAATGAATTATTTAATCACCTTCATTTGTTTTTATTTTAAAAGTTAAGCTTTTAATTAAAACAAAAGTGTTTAACAAAAAAAAACAATGGAATCATTTTCTTACCTTCATTTGTTGTTATTTTAAAAGGTCTTCTTCAATTTCGGAAAATCGTGTTTAACAAAAAAAAAAACAATGGAAATATTAAAATAACATAAGTTTTTGTGTTTTTAAAATTTCTGCTTTAATTTAAGCCAATATTTTTTAACAAAAAACAATGGAATCATTTACTGACCTTTAGTTGTTGTGATATTAAAAGCTCTGCTTTTATTTCAGCCAATCGTGTTTAACAAAAAAAATAAAGGAATCATTTACTGACCTTCAGTTGTTGTGATTTTAAGAGTTCCGCTTTTATTTCAGCCAATCGTGTTTAACAATGCCTCAAACTGTTTCGCCCAAATAATTCCCTAAAATGCCTAAAACAGTTTCGCCCAAATAATCCCTAAACGTAATTTCTGCGTGTTCCTTTTTTTTGGCATCACTGCGCTGTCACATTTGAAATTCCTAGGAAACCCTTTCCCGCGTGAAACATCAAATTAATTCCTCTTTCGTGAATCAATAATTCCCCGTAGAAACAACAAATTAATTCCCCTTTCTTGAATCAATAATTACCCTTCGAAACAACAAATTGATTCCCCTTTCGTGAATCAATAATTCCCCTTAGAAACAACAAATTAATTCCCCTTTCTTGACTCAATAATTCCCCCTAGAAACAACAAATTAATTCCCCTTTAATGAATCAATATTTCTCCTTAGAAACATAAAATTAATTCCCCTTTCGTGAATCAATAATTCCCCTTAGAAACAACAAATTAATTCCCCTTTCGTGAATCAATAATTCCCACTAGAAACAACAAATTAATTCCCCTTTCGTAAATCAATAATTCCCCTTAGAAACAACAAATTAATTCCCCTTTCGTGAATCAATAATCCCCCTTAGAAACAACAAATTAATTTCCCTTTCGTAGATCAATAATTCCCTTCGAAACAACAAATTAATACCCCTTTCGTGACAAATCAATCAACCTTGACATCATCCGTCACAAATTAATAAACTTCGCCCGGAAACAATTCTCCTGGACGAACACCAAAGACATTAATAAACTTCGCCCGGAGACAATTCTCCTCGAAAATCCATCAAAGTGAGAAAATTCCTGTTTTTTTCATTCTCACTGACGAAAACCATAAAAAAAGACATAAATTGCTGTTGACATCAAAGAAAAACAACAAATAAATTGACCAGCACTCATAACCATCCATGAAACATCCATCAAAGTGAGAAAAATCCTGTTTTTTCATTCTCAGTGACAAAAACCATAAAAACAGACATAAATTGCTGTTGACATCCATGAAAAACAACAAATAAATTAACTAACACTCATAAACGTCCAAGAAACATCCATAAAAGTGAGAAAAATCCTGTTTTTCAAGTGAGAAAAATCCTGTTTTATCATTCTCAGTGAGAAAAACCATAAATTATGTACTGTCAACGTTAAACTAAATTATAGATGGCAGCAGGGGTGAGGGATGGGAGTACTAGGGTCATCCCTACTGGTAAATTGGGTCTATTTCTAATGGTAGTTCATAGTATTCCTATTTTAAGACAGAATACTGTGTAATTTGGATTTATTTTAGTTTCATTTTGTGGCAATAAAAGTTTTGGTATCTGCCCTGATTCTAGAACGGGTATAGCCCTTCCCTCCTCTAAGGTATAATCAATTAAAGTTTGGAGGTGCGTCATTAGTTCTATTATGCTTGCCGATAAGTATTCTCCGTGTAAGGGTTTGTTCTCTTTTCTTGGATTAATCATTAAATGCTCTGTCCTGTTGAATATTCCGTAAACTTTCCCTATGGTCCAATTTAAGCTGAAATTTTTCTCATTTTGAGCCAAACATAATGATTTATCAGACTTTTCATTAAGAAAATAAGTTTTGCTTTACATTTTTTCTTTTCGTCCCTAGGTATCTTGGCGTTTATTATTTCTAAATAATGTTTTGTATTTCATTTAATGCTATGCTTGTTAGGTTTCGCTGCATCTCTAGGGCCCTGACATTAATTTTGTGTGCGATTCCTTATATGCGTAATGGACTCAACTTGTATGTTTAATGCGTAAAGCTTGGCAAGCATTGACTGCTGGAAGCAGTGGGAAACATTAGCGATTCTAGTATATTTGATTTTTCGCGAGACTAATTTGTCTCCCAGCCGTTTTTTTCTCAGCGAAAAGGCTTTGATTACTTTTTAATAAGCGTCGAATTTTTGTCACAAAGTATCTAAAATCTTTTGTAAGAGTTCTAGATCAACTTCGAATAAAAATTGCCAGTAAGTTTCTACAATTCTCGCCTGGAGTAACTGCATGGTTTTTCTTCCATTGATCATTTGCACCTTCATGCCCTCTAACCGTGTTTCTGTCTATCTTCATTTTCCCTCAGAAAGATTAGCCAAATCACAGCCCCGAAGTATAAATTCCACATAGTCTAAGAGAATACAAATATTACGATAGGGCTTCATCTTATGACTATTAAGGTGCACCCTTACCACAATACACCGCTCATTTCAGATTAATTTGGTTTTGTTATTTTCGGGCTTTCCAATATATTAATGGTTTTAAACAAAAATTTAGAGAATAAATGTATAATCTGGACAGCTCACTGGTTGCTATTTTCCCCTTATCTTTGAACAAGGTTTTGATTAAGAGGGTCATGACTTTGTATTATTTCGCAGGATTAATTTGAGAGTCGAACCATCTATTTTATTTTACTTATTTGAAAAGCTTCTATACGTTCCTTTAATTTTGGATGTTTCCTTAATACTTGTAATATATCCTCGTTTTCTTTTGCTATCCTCTCGTTTTCTTTACTATTCGTTTTCATTTTTGCAAAAATCTAATGTCAGGGTAGGTCTCATACCTTTCCGAAGATTTGTGTTAACAGAGTTAACATCCATTCTTTAAAAAATCTTCTGTTACCGCAGGGTGGCGCTTGCCGTCTTTAAAGAACCTGGCTAAGCCCTCATTGTCTTTTATTGGCGTTACAAATTCTATCTCTATTTTCTGTAAAATTTTCTATTAGGGTACAACATTTTTACTCGATTTAAATTTCATCTAATTTATTTGGTTTTTTAATTCTAAGATAACTTTCTATATCTGTCACGGAATTTTGCGGCTGACTATTTAGCAAGGAAAAAATGACAGATTTTATTGCTTAATTACGGTTCCACACCACTTAGGTCTATCTACGGGAAATGCAGTCCCTCTCTATCTCTTATATGTTTCGTAGCCTTCACGTATATGCCATTTTAATTTTTGTCTTTATTTTTAAATATGTGTGTACAAGAATAAGTAATCTTCTAATTCTTTAGAGTGATGGATCTCTTCAATGGCAACAGAAACAAGAAGTTATATATACCATAGCCGTTCCCATTAACATTGGGAACTTCCACCTCTAATTCCTCGAATGTGGTGGATATTTTTTTGGTGTACTGTGAAATTATTTCTCTGTGGAGGGGTTGATTACTGGGGCTACCACTAGAGATACCTAAATATTCAAACTAGTTATTTCAAAAGGTAACCGGATGCTTTGACCCAAATCATTTCCAGACTTAAAATGTGAACTTGTGACGGTAGCTAGTTAAGGGATTTATTTGTGTCTGCCTTGCTTATTGGATAAGTTGTAGGTCATAGCTTATTTTTATTATGTCTTTTGTTTCTTTCATTACCACTTCTTTAGAATTCTAAAAATTATCATAAGTTTTTCTTGAATTTCAGGGTGCTGGGTAAAAAATGTAATTCTTAGTATCTTTTTTATTTATTTACTACTTGTAACTAACTTATAGTGAGATTGCAGCTAGGATCAGTTTCATTTCAGATTTTAGTGAGGTAACACCAAAATTGAATTGGATATTATTCCTGTCTGGATTTATTTTTGGTGAGGTCATAATTTATTCCAAGTGAGTTGTTGACCTGATTTAACTTTAAGAGGATTATAAAATTGAATCTATTTTGCTTTTAGTTTGACCTATATTTCGATATTTATTAATTCAATATTTTTTCTTGTATTAATATTGAGGCTTTTTAATTTGTGTGGTGATTGTGTTTGCCATGAAAAGCTCTGACGAAACGCCTGAACTTGTATATTCTCCGGTTCTGAATTTTATTCAAAGCAATTTTCTAAGCGGAATTGAGGAGGATATTATCAAAAGACATGGTATGGAGTTTTTCGACGTGAATATAGTCAAAGAAGCTAAAAGTTTAGTGTGGCAAAAAGTGCACCTGAATCGGATTGCCGAGTACATAAGGGGCAGAGTACATAATGCACTTTCTAATCATTTTAGTGACATTATTTCTCTGTTAAGATCTCTTGACAGTAGCGACACTTTTGTACACAGTTCTATTGCTAATAGTCTTCCGAGCTTGCGCGAGCGCACAGTCTCAGATATTAATACGAAAATTAAATTAGGATATGCTAAGATTGTTGCAAATAGAGAATAAACTAGCGTTGGCCAAGCTCTACTCAACTTTTTGTGACCATTCAATTCTTTTTGCTTCTGGAATTTTTCTCCTTCTTAAGAAAAATGAGTTAAAAAGAATCCGGATTAATTATTTTAGATTTTGTAAATTTTTGTTGTTTCTTCCACCTTGGACCAAAAACTGGGTAATTATTAATAAATTTCTTGTTCCTAATATTATTGAAAAACTGGAAGCACCACACAGAAAGCTTTCAAATACCGCTTGTATCCGTTTTTCTCCGAACCATCACCTTATCAGGTTTTTTCAGTCGAAAGTTATTTTTCTTTTATTTGTTTATTTGTTTTTCTTTGTTTGGTCACTCCACATTTTTTAGTATTGTAAAGAGTGAGTAAAATTCAAATAATGATAATAATAAAAATAATGACAGCTTGTGTCCAAATTTCTGTATATTACTGCTTATTAAATTCTGCAAGTTGTGAGTTTTTTTCTCTTCTTCTTTTCCCCCTCCTTTCATGTTATTTCTTTTTTGTTTTAGTTTCTTTTAAATTTTTATGTGTTACTCTGTAACTGGTAATCTTTGATTTATATATTGATTTGTGTTGCATTTTATGTGTTTTTATGTGTTACTCCACGTATTGTACCTCTGTACAATGTGGGTTAGAAATAAATAATAATAAAGCGTGCAATTAATGTATACCCTTACTGCATTTTCCATTGCTACTAATTTTTAATTCCAGTAAAAAGGCAATTTTTCCATAGCCAACAAGATCAAAGTCAATAGATGTATAACATGTATTATCTCCCAATTATACCTATCTCTTCTCCATCCTTGTTTCTTAGTGAATTTTTTACTCTGAGCTATAGCTTCTATCCATTTTCACATTACGTTTAGTGTTTGTTAGGTGGTTGGTAATTTTGATATTATATAGGCCTATAAACAGAATTTCCTGGTTAGCCGTATCAATTTATTCAATTATTAAAGGGCCTGGAGCGTTACTTATTCTTCCTTTCTCCGTTTGGTGTGAGCTTTCAGGATTCTGAATTCTCAATTTTCTGGCTTCCTCCCTGTAATGTTCACAAGTTTTTCTTGGCTGTGGTTCTGAATTTGATCTGGGTTTGGTGGACTCACCAAATTTTTGTAATCTTTCTGTTTCACAGCATCTAGACTTTTGCATCGGGGGCCTAGTAACTTGGGCTACCGAACTTGGCATTTCAGGTATTTATCCTTTTCTCAACAGCTTATCTATAACTAATTTTTCTCGAGTCATAAGTTACGCCTGATTCCGTGGAGTCAAATGACATGAGGTGTAGAAACATGACAAGATGTGAAAACTTGGAGGGAAGATTCCTTTGCTAAATTTACTAGAAGTACATCTTCAGATTGGAATCTCTATTTTTTATATTCACCTATAGTGGAATTTGAGGTGTACCCATATATCGTATTTTTGTTGTATTATTGCCTGTCTATCCACAAGCTTCTTTCCATACTATTAGTGAGTTTGAAGTTGGTCTTTTTTTCCAGAAATAAAATTGCAAAAAATATGAAACTTTAAAAACTGTGTGATTTGAATCTACCTGAAATCACTTGTGTCTGAAATGAATTCTATAAGGCTTGTCACATATGTCCAAAAAATGTCACTGACCTACAGAAAATTATCCACATAATTTAAACAGTCCAACCTCTGCCCAAAGAAATAATCACGAGTCTGAAGCCAGGAAGTTTCTCAAAATGCAAGATAAATTTAGCAGTGGGTAAATTTTAGAATTCACTGTGCGTTTAAAAATGCACTTTTGGTCCTGGGATAACTGAAATGTGATGTACGACACAAGCCTCTACCTTCAACCCCTCTGCATATATTAAATTCTAATGTCGGTATAACAATATTTTGAAACTGATAGACATTCCATTAAAATAAAGCCCTTTGTTGTTTTTTGTTGTTGTTTTTTTTTGCATGGTAGGCAACAGATACAAATGATATATGAACAGTGAATTTGATTCACGCATCTTATTCGCGGAACTTCCCGGTCTCGCTTTTTGAGTAGTGCACTTGCACACGGAGAAGATTTTAGAAACTGTACTAAACGTCCCAAAATTTGAACCAATTCCATGAAAGTTTAATTTCTTTTTATTATTATTGGCAAATAAACATACTTTTTCTTACTTTTTTCTTCAGTTAATTCATAGTTTTCAATGTGTATTTGGGTTGAAATAGAATGAAAACATTGCTTTTATATATCAAAAAGCTTTGACTATGGATTGTCACTTTTACCTGATAGATAATAATTGAAAAATTTGCCAGAAGCCACGACAGAAAAAATACCCCGAATGTGAATCGAAACCTAGCCACTCTCGTGTCAGACGATCATTTTACAACTGGATCAGAAATAAGTAAATATAAAATATTAGTATCTTTATACTGTAAGAGCAATCGAACCTGTCCGTTACTCTGCCTTTTCGTTGTTTTTTCGATCCATCAGGGAGAAGTGGGGCAAACTATAGTCAAAGTTTGTATATCTATGAAAAAAACATACTTTCATCTGAAGCGTGACACACATTGAAAACAATAAAATAATTACAGATGAAAGTAAGAAAATTTGTTGGGACGTTTGGTGCTGTTTCCAAAATCTTGACGGTGCGCAAGCCTACAGGTAAAAAATAATCAGAACGGGTTGTTAATTTGCTAAGATAACCGTGAGAATTGTGGACCACATTCACCACCTGTATGAAGATCGACGCTGTTATTTGTTGCGAAGGAACGCAAAGAACTATATATGTCCAGAGTTACCCGGTCTTCCAAGATCTAACTATTAGCATCGTTTTCCCCCTTGGGTCGCCTTGTCCATCAAAGGAGTCTTAAACATACAAATGATGACAAGGATACGATTACTCGAGTCCTAATAGCTGTTTCCTGAATTTACGACTGAATTGAAACATTTACTGAGAGCTTTTTAGAACTTGTAACGTCATTTCTGACAAATACCGTAATCTCGGCCTAAGATTCTCCTTGAAAAAACATGAGAAGGTGTTCTTGCCAATGTCCTTGGAAAAATCCCTTACGACTAACAGAAAGTTTCTGCTGCTTGACAACTTTTACTCAAGGAATAATGTCTGCTAGAATATCTGTTGGAGACCAGATAGTTTACGGATGGTTAAAACGTGCCAGAAATTTTTCTGTTTCCTAACAGAAAATTCTGTGATTTTTTTTTATTCCTGAAAATCCCGACAGTTTGAGTTAATAGAAAATAAGACACCAAGAATCACTTATATTCACTTATTTCCTTCTGTAAAACGACTATGGCCTTCCTTTCGGGTTTTTGGATCTTTTCATAATTCAAATAATTTTGAAAATAGAACGTCAATATCCCAGTATATCCCTTAATAGCATTTTTGTACTTTATTATACCAAACATATTTATTACAAATAATACACAATCACATTAAACGCTCTAAATCATATCACTGAATAACAGGCCAATCTAGAAATTAAAATTATATAGTCAGTCATATAATTACCTTATTTGAAATTTACACATTCAAATTCTCTCGCATAAGCATTATTATTCTCACAATGCTTAAACTATGTCCATTTATTATGCCAGCTGTCTCATTAAAAGACAAAATGAAGAGCAAACAGTAGCAACACTCATTTTGAAAAACAGCCAATTATCTAGGGATGAAAACAAATATGTCAATAGTTTTAGTGGGAAAGGAAGGGCCATTTTCCCCCCGGTAAAATAAAAACAAAAAAGGCCAACATCCAAAATTTAGTAATGAGAAAAGTTATGAAGAAAGAAAATGCACTGCATAAAACAAATTTTGCAAACAACACAAGGCATTTCAATATAAACGAAAAAGATCATACAGTTAAAAAAGACACATACTAGCCTAAAAACAAATAAAGAATAATAAAGCATAAGAGAATTCAGAGTGTCTTGGTATTTTATTTCTTCTCTCTCCGAGTAATAACAAAGGGATGCTTAGACGCTTTCGGTTTAAAAAAGAATCTGCAGAGGGTCAAAGTTTTGAATTCTTGGAGATAAAGCATGTCTTTTAACATTAACTCTGTTTCAAATAATGTTTTATTATTAGCTTCGGAGTTATTAACTGGCAGACATTTGCTCGACAATTATGTTAGGGTGAACTTATGTGTACGAATAGTTTGCCTTCTTAGTTTGAAACATTGAAAACCTCGTTTAAGTTTGTAATTTTTTTCAATTATTTTTTACTCTGGCAAACTTTTTTTTTCAATATAGAGAAAAATCGTGATTTTGTCATCACTAAGTAAAACTGTATTAACCTGCTGAATATAAATATTAATTTGTTCAATCAATACCGCATGAAATAGCTATTTATTCAGGCGCAAATTACTGTAGACAGAGATAGTTTTCCTTTCAAATCATGTACCACCAATTGGTTGAAACTATGGATTTTTTTTTCTTAGGATTAAAGAACATTATTCAACAATCATACGCAACACTTTACTGTTGTCTAAATATGTTATTATTTTTCCTTCTGCCACTTCTTGTAAAAGGACTGGTTGTTGAAACATCAGAGGAGTCATTTTATTGAATATTGAAAGTTCTTTTGCCTTTTGCAAAGATATAAAGGTATTGCAGGCCAAAACATCCCTCTTCCTCACTCGTTTGTATTTCTGCCCCCCCCCCCCCTAACCCCCTTAATATCTTATCCAAATCATGAGAAAGGCCTAGCCATTTTGTTAAAAGAAAAGGTCAAAATAACCCGCTTAAAAGAATCTGGGAAGAAAAGTAGGGCTCAAAACCTCTATGCCTTCCCAAGACCAGAATATAACTTGCATTTTACTGAAAAAATATAAATGTTTTTACTTTTATAACTTAATAAATCAAATAATATTAACATTTTGATTACTAAATATCAGTATATGTATATCAAACTGAAAATTTAGATTCATTTGTATTTTTTTTTCAGTAAAGTGCCAATTATGTTCTGGCCTTGGGAAAGCATAGGGGTTTGGAGCCCTACTTATGTTAATTTCAGCTCGTTTTGAGTTTGACTCGGTTATTTATTGTAATTTCTGTTTGTTTTGGGTTTCATTTATTTATCGATGCTGATTTATGGTAGTTTCACGCTTGGTAGATTATTTGATTTTGGTCTTGCTCATTTTTTGTTTAATGGAGTTCTTTACTTTTCTTTGAAAAACTTATTTTGTGGAAAATTTTTTTGTTTATTAATTTCTGTTCGTTTTATATTGATACAGTCTTTTTAGAGAAAAAGAAAATAATACTTTAAAACTTTCTTTTTCTTAAGACTTTATAGTTTGGCCTGCTATTTGTATGCTAGAGAAAAATGTTCAGCAATTTTCAACAACATATACCCTTTTAAAAATCTGGACACAAATAGTAGTGTTTAATTTAGTTTCATACCTCCTTTAGTTGACCTGAAAAAGAAAACTTGACACCATTCGCAAAAAAAATCTGTTTACTTTCTTTGATAGCTTGGATACAACTACGCTAGTTTCATTTGGTTAAATTTTAAGAGCAGAAGTAACCCCGTAAGTTTGAACATAATACCCTCTTTCGTTCTTGGTATACTGCTGTGATGCCTTATTGGGAATTAGCATTAACACAGTGCATTTTGATTTAATCTTAAGGCAACATTTAGTTTTTAAACATAATGGGCAATTGGTAGGGTGGGCGCGGGAGGGGGATTAGTTGACGTCCAATCACTTTCGAGCATTAAAAAGGGCATTAGCAGTAGAAAAAGGGGCCAGCACAGAACGAACACACTGCTGCCATCTATAATCGAGTCTAACGAGACAGGGTCATTGACTTCTTTTTCAAGGTCAATCAGGGGATGTTTCTAAGCCTATTGACTCCGGTACGAAGTTTGCACATGCGCACTGAGAATACTAACGGTACAATGGTATTGACCCATGAAGGGGACAGGATCACGTGTCTTTTTCAAGGTCAATAAGGAGATGTTTCTAAGTGTATTGATCCACTAGGGGGACAGGATTTCTGAGAAATTGATTTACATAATCGATGGGGAACTTTATCATGAGGGGATTTCATTTTTAAATATGGCTTCTCTGATCTTTAGGTCTGAAAGATTAATTAATATTCTATTTTCAAATATCGCTTCTCTGATCTTTAGGTCTGAGAGATAAATATAAATATTATTTCGAAACCATAATAGCGTAAGTAGGAACACCTTAGATTTTTTCAGATATTCATACGAGATCAAGACAAATTTAATATATTTTACACGGGAAATGGTTTCCTGGAAATTTCAAATGTGACAGTACAGGGTTGCCGAAACAAAGGAACACGCAGGAATTACTTTTAGGGGATTATTTGAGCGAAACAAATTAATCGGCATTTTAGGGATTTTTTGGGCGAAACAGTTTGAGACATTTTAGAAGATGATTTGGGAGTGAAACTCTGTGGTCGTTATAATACACAAGTTCCATTTGAGGTGTTGTAAGGTCTCCTACCAAAACCCCAAAGGGGCCCCCGCCCAACCTTTTTGCCCCCCCATTTCTTTGGCGAACTTGAGACAAAAAAGGGCCCCCCTCCCCCAGTCGCCCAAAGAGCCCCCTCCCCCCAGGCCCCCCCCCCCATTTTTTAATATTTTTTTTGCGCACTTGAGAAACAGAAGGGCCCCCTCCCCACCCCAACTTTTTGGCTCCCCTCGAATATATCTTTTCAGAAAAAGTTCTTTAGGTAATGTTCCTCAGAAACCAAATTTACAACTTGAAGTACTCATCCTTATCACCCAAAACTTTACATTATGGCTTTTTGAATACCCCAACACCAAGCAATACTTTTTAAAACGCTTTATTATATCTTTTCAGAACAAGTTCCTTTCTTAATATCCCACTTAAACCTATTTTACAAGTTGAAGTACCCATCCTATTCACCCACAACTTTACTCTATGACTTTTTTGAATACCCCAACACCAAGCAATACTTTTCAAAGGCTTTATTATATTTTTCAGAACAAGTTCTTTTCTTAATATCCCTCTTAAACCCATTTTACAAGTTGAAGTACTCATCCTTTTCACATATAACTTTACCTTACATCTTTTTGCATACCCCAACACCAAACAATACTTTTCAAAAGGCATTATTATATTATTTCAGAAAAAATTCTTTTCTTAATGTCCCTCCTAAACCAATTTTACAAGTTGAAGTATCCATCCTTTTATCCCACAACTTTACTCTATGGCTTTTTGAATACCCCAACACCAAGCAATACATTTTAGTTTTAGTTAAGTGTTTTTGGACTTGTAGTTTAGTTTTAGCTAAGAGTTTTAGTTTAGAATTTTAGCCTAGAGTCTTAGCTTAGAGTTTTTCGTTACACTTTTAGTTCTGTTTAGTTTTAGTTAAAAGTTTTAGTTTAGAGGTGTATTTAAGTTTTAGTAAAGAGTTTTAGTTTGGAGTTGTTGTTTAGTTTTAGTTAAGAGTTTTAGTTTAGAGTTTTAGTTTTGAGTCCTATATTAGAGTTTTAATTATAATTATAGATAATATTAATTTTATTTAAGATTTTTAGCTTAGACTACAGAGTTTTAGTTCAGAGTTTTGAGTTTTAGTTAGAGTTATAGTTTAGTTTAATTTTTGTTAAGAGTTTTACTTTAGAGTTGTAGTTTAGTTTTAGTTAAGATTTTGAGTTTAAAATTGTAGTTTAGTTTAGTTATAGTTAAGAGTTTTAGTTTAGAGTTGTTGTTTAGTTTTAGTTAAGATTTTTAGTTTGATATTAGCTTACAGTTTTAGTTAGAGTTATAGTTTAGTTTAGTTGTAGTTCAGAGTCTAGAGTTTCAAGTTTGACTCTCAGCACTTAGAGTTTTAGTTATTTTTTATTTTAGTTTTAGTTAAGTTTTTTTTTACTTGTAATTTAGTTTTAGCTAAACGTTTTAGTTTAGAGTTTTAGCCTAGAGTCATAGCTTAGAGTTTTTCTTTGTACTTTTAGTTTAGTTTAGTTTTAGATAGGAGTTTTAGTTTAGGGTTTCAGTTCGGTATTAGCTTACAGTTTTAGCTAGAGTTATAGTAGTTAAGAGTTTTAGTTTAGAGTTTAGAGTCTTAGTTAGATTTTAGAGTTTTAGTTTTGAGTATTAGTTTAGAGTTTTAGTTCTATTTATAGTTTAGTTTAGTTTTAGTTGAGACTTCAGAGATCCAGTTTAGAGTCTTAGCCTAGAGTTTTTGTTGGAGTTATAGTTTAGTTTAGTTTTAGTTAGGAGTTTTAGTTCAGATCTATAGTTTAGTTTTAAATAAGAGTTTTAGTTTAGAGTTTATAGTTTTATTTTACATTTTTACTTTAGAGTTTTAGTTAGAGTCATAGTTTTAGTTTATTTTTAGTTAAGAGTCTTAGCTTATGTATTGGAGTTTTAGTTTTGAGTCTTAGCTTAGAGTTTTAGTTAGAGTTATATTTTAGTTTAGTTTTAATTCAGAGTTTTAGTTTAGAGTCTTAGCTTAGAGTTTTAGTTAGAGTTATAGTTTAGTTTAATTTTAGTTAAGAATTTTAGTTTAGAGTTTTGTTAGAGTTATAGTTTAGTTAGTAGTTTTAGTTTAGATCTCTAGTTTAGTTTGCCTTAAGAGTTTTAGTTTAGAGTTTATAGTTTTAGTTTACATTTTTACTTTAGAGTCTTAGTTAGAGTTATAGTTTTAGTTTAGTTTTAGTTAAGAGTTTTAGTTAAGGTATTGGAGTTGTAGTTTTAAGTCTTAGCTTAGAGTTTTAGTTATAGTTATAGTTTAGTTTAGTTTTAGTTAAGAATTTTAGTTTAGAGGTGTTGTTTAGTTTTAGTTTAGAGTCTTAGCTTAGAGTTTTAGTTAGAGTTATAGTTTAGTTTAATTTTAGTTAAGAATCTTAGTTTAGTTGCGTTGTTTAGTTTTAGATAAGATTTTTAGTTTAGAATTTAGAGTTTTAGTTAATAGTTTTTGAGTTAAAAGTTTTAGTTCTATTTATTGTTTAGTTTAGTTTTAGTTGAGAATTTAGAGTTTTAGTTTAGAGTCTTAGCTTAGAGTTTTTGTTAGAGTTATAGTTTAGTTTAGTTTTAGTTAGGAGCTTTAGTTTAGATCTCTAGTTTAGTTTTACTTAAGAGTTTCAGTTTAGAGTTTATAGTTTGAGTTTACAGTTTTACTTTAGAGTTTTAGTTAGAGTTATAGTTTTAGTTTAGTTTTAGTTAAGAGTTTTAGTTTAGATATTTTAGTTTTATTTTTGAGTCTTAGCTTAGAGTTTTAGTTAGAGTTGTAGTTTAGTTTATTTTTAGTTTAGAGTCTAGAGTTTTAATTCAGAGTTTTAGTTTAGAGTCTTAGCTTAGAGTTTTAGTTAGAGTTATAGTTTAGTTTAATTTTAGTTAAGAATTTTAGTTTAGTGGCGTTGTTTAGTTTTAGTTAAGAGTTTTAGTTTTGAGTTATTGTTTAGTTATAGAGTTTTAGTTAAGAGTTTTTTTAGTTAAGAATCTTAGTTAGAGTTATAGTTTAGTTTAATTTTAGTTAAGAATTTTAGTTTAGTTGCGTTGTTTAGTTTTAGATAAGAGTTTTAGTTTAGAATTTAGAGTTTTAGTTTAAGAGTTTTTGTTTAGAGTTTAGAGTTTGGAGTTTTAGTTTAAAGTCCTAGCTTAGAGTTTTAGTTAGTTATAGATTAGTTTAGTTTTAGTTAAGAGTTTAGTTAGAGTTATAGTTTAGTTTAATTTTAGTTAAGGGTTTTAGTTTTGAGTTGTTGTTTAGTTTTATATAAGAGCTTTAGTTTAGAGTTTAGAGTTTTAGTTTGGAGTCTTACCCTAGTTAAGAGTTTTAGTTTAGAGTCGTTGTTTAGTTTTAGATATGAGTTTTAGTTTAGAGTTTTAGTTTTATATTAGCTTACAGTTTTAGTTAGAGTTATAGTTTAGTTTAGTTGTAGTTCAGAGTCTAGAGTTTCAAGTTAGACTCTCAGCAGTTAGAGTTTTAGTTAGGGTTATTTTTTATTTTAGTTTTAGTTAAGTGTTTTTTTACTTGTAGTTTAGTTTTAGCTAAACGTTTTAGTTTAGAGTTTTAGCCTAGAGTCATAGTTTAGAGTTTTTCTTTGTACTTTTAGTGTAGTTTAGTTTTAGATAAGAGTTTTAGTTTAGAGTTTCAGTTCAGTATTAGCTTACAGTTTTAGCTAGAGTTATAGTAGTTAAGAGTTTTAGTTTAGAGTTTAGAGTTTTAGCTAGAGTTTAGAGTTTTAGTTTAGAGTCATAGCTTAGAGTTTTAGTTCTATTTATAGTTTAGTTTAGTTTTAGTTGAGAATTTAGAGTTTTGGTTTAGAGTCTTAACTTAGAGTTTTTGTTAGAGTTATAGTTTAGTTTAGTTTTAGTTAAGAATTTTAGTTTAGAGGTGCTGTTAAGTTTTAGATAAGAGTTTTAGTTTAGAGTTTTAGCTAGAGTTATAATTTAGTTTCGTTTTAGTTTAGAGTCTAGAGTTTTAATTTAGAGTGTTAGCTTAGAGTTTCAGTTAGAGTTATAGTTTAGTTTAGTTTTAGTTAAGAGTTTTAGTTTAGATTTGTAGTTAAGTTTTAGTTAAGAATTTTAGTTTAGAGTTTAGAGTATTAGCTTAGAATCTTAGTTAGAGTTATAGTTTAGTTTAATTTTGGTTAAGAATATTAGTTTAGTGGCGTCGTTTAGTTTTAGATAAGAGTTTAGTTTAGAATTTAGAGTTTTTGTTAAGAGTTTTTGTTTAGAGTTTAGAGTTTAGAGTTTTAGTTTAGAGTCCTAGCTTAGAGTTTTAGTTAGTTATAGATTAGTTTAGTTTTAGTTAAGAGTTTAGTTAGAGTTATAGTTTAGTTTAATTTTAGTAAAGAGTTTTAGTATTGAGTCGTTGTTTAGTTTTAGATAAGAGTTTTAGTTTAGAGTTTAGAGTTTTAGTTTGGAGTCTTACCCTAGTTAAGAGTTTTAGTTTCGAGTTGTTGTTTAGTTTTAGATATGAGTTTTAGCTTAGAGTTTTAGTTAGTTATAGATTAGTTTAGTTTTAGTTAAGAGTTTAGTTAGAGTTATATTTTAGTTTAGTTTTAGTAAAGAGTTATAGTATTGAGTCGTTGTTTAGTTTTAGATAAGAGTTTTATTTTATATTTTAGAGTTTTAGTTTGGAGTCTTACCCTAGTTAAGAGTTTTAGTTTCGAGTTGTTGTTTAGTTTTAGATATGAGTTTTAGTTTAGAGTTTTAGTTTGATATTAGCTTACAGTTTTAGTTAGAGTTATAGTTTAGTTTAGCTGTAGTTCAGAGTCTAGAGTTTCAAGTTAGAGTCTCAGCACTTAGAGTTTTAGCTAGAGTTATTTTTGATTTTAGTTTTAGTTAAGATTGTTTTTACTTGTAGTTTAGTTTTAGCTGAACGTTTTAGTTTAGAGTTTTAGCCTAGAGTCATAGCTTAGAGTTTTTCTTTGTTTTTTTAGTTTAGTTTAGTTTTAGATAAGAGTTTTAGTTTAGAATTTCAGTTCGGTATTAGCTTACAGTTTTAGTTAGAGTTATAGTAGTTAAGAGTTTTAGTTTAGAGTTTAGAGTCTTAGCTAGAGTTTAGAGTTTTAGTTTAGAGTCTTAGCTTAGAGTTTTAGTTCTATTTATAGTTTAGTTTAGTTTTAGTTGATAATTTAGAGTTTTAGTTGAGAGTCTTAGCTTAGAGTTTTTGTTAGAGTTATAGTTTAGTTTAGATTTAGTTAGGAGTTTTAGTTTAGATCTTTAGTTTAGTTTAACTTAAGAGTTTTAGTTTAGAGTTTATAGTTTGAGTTTACAGTTTTTATTTAGAGTTTTAGTTAAAGTTATAGTTTTAGTTTAGTTTTTGTTAAGAGTTTTAGCTTAGATATTGGAGTTTTAGTTTAGAGTCTTAGCTTAGAGTTTTAGTTAGAGTTATAGTTTAGTTTTAGTTAAGAATTTTAGTTTAGTGGCGTTGTTTAGTTTTAGATAAGAGTTTTAGTTTAGAATTTAGAGTTTTAGTTAAGAGTTGTTGTTTAGAGTTTAGAGTCTTAGCTTAGAGTCCTAGCTTAGAGTTTTAGTTGGTTAGAGATTAGTTTAGTTTTATTTAAGAGTTTAGTTAGAGTTATTGTTTAGTTTAGTTTTAGTTAAGGGTTTTAGTTTTGAGTTGTTGTTTAGTTTTAGATAAGAGTTTTAGTTTAGAGTTTAGAGTTTTAGTTTGGAGTATTACCCTACAGTTTTTTTTAGAGTTATAGTTTAGTTTAGTTTAAGTTTATTTTTGGAGTCTAAAGCTTTATGTTAGAGTCTTAGCTTAGAGTTTTAGTTAGAGTTAAGAGTTTTAGTTTAGAGTCTTAGCTTAGAGTTTTATTTCTATTTATAGTTTAGTTTAGTTTTAGTTGGGAATTTAGAGTTTTAGTTTAGAGTCTTAGCTTAAATTGTTAGAGCTATAGTTTAGCTTAGTTTTAGTTAGGAGCTTTAGTTTAGATCTCTAGTTTAGTTCTACTTAAGAGTTTTAGTTTAGAGTTTATAGTTTTAGTTTACACTTTTACTTTAGAATTTTAGTTAGAGTTATAGTTTTTGTTTAGTTTTAGTTAAGAGTTTTAGTTTAGATATTGGAGTTTTAGTTTTGAGTCTTAGCTTAGAGTCTTAGTTAGAGATATAGTTTAGTTTAGTTTTAGTTAAGAATTTTGGTTTAGAGGTGTTGTTTAGTTTTAGATAAGAGTTTTAGTTTAGAGCTTTAGTTAGAGTTATAGTTTAGTTT